>NW_028162745.1:0-20413 GCF_964263955.1 Coregonus lavaretus | reverse complement strand
TGTGTGTGTGTGCTAATGGTAGCATCTATGAGTCATCAGGCAGGTTTCTACAGTTCCCCGTTCTGGCAGCCCAACCTGGAGCTCACACTGAGACCAATTACTGGATGAATGACACCAGTCACATAACTACTCTACCTACCTACCTAATCTGTGCCCACCAAACCAGCCCCCTGTGATATACAGTAGTCCTATATGTTTTTAAGAAATCAGGTGTGATATGTCCCTGAATTTAAAGACTACTAAGTATTTTTTAAACCTTCCGCTTTGGGCTGGATGTGTGAATGTGTAGTTCATTCATGCATAATCTATGAGCAGAATGACTGTTTTACCCCAATTAGCCACGAAATTCCTAATTTGAAAGCGACTATTTACTGGAAGCTGTGTGGCGCCATTTTTTACTACATTTCCCCCCCCCACGTGGGCCAGCCCCCTAGCAATTAGAGTTCCAGCCAATGAGTTTCAGCCCCTTGCCATGTCAGTGAAAGCTAGCGAGATGCACACACAGCAGAGAGAGAGAGCGCAATGACGTGGTGCACATATCTGCATATGTGACGCAATACGCAATTTTCGGGGACCACTTTTTGTTTTCGTGAGGCTACTTTCAGAACTACTGGCTAATACGTTTTAAGAAGTACCGGATAATCTCTTTAACTTACTGGTATATAACTGGCATTGATAAAGTCCGAACAGGGGTCATCCTCCAGGTAGGAGAGCTTCACTCTGGTGGAATCATCTAGAACAGAAGAGAGATGTTGTTAATGTGACAGACTGGGTTATCCCACTGAGCTAAAGCCTAGGCCAAGTCTTCAGCTCTCAGTCAAAGCTACTCATCACCTCAGTTACTTTAGCTCTCATAAAAAATATTGCAAAGTCTTGGAATCTTCACAGAGGTATTGAAGATGTGTTGTGATGTAAATGTACTAAACGAATGATGCTGCTTCACTACGTATTGAGCAGTGACACAGATTGACAGGCCATGCTTCACTAATACCTTGTACAAAGTAACCCCCTGCTTTAAATGAATTCACAACTGTAAACGTACATAGTTTGCTATTTTTTTGAATGGCAACTTTTTATCCGCTACACAATTAGGCACCTCCAATTGTATTATCACTTGAACAAACACTTCTTATTTGGTGAGTTTGCCACATTGGATTATTCCAGACCAATTAAATTCATGTGCTTGAACAACGACAAAGCAGAAACTTAATTTAGCTAAAGAAAGATCAGACACAGCGTCCATCCCAAATGTCACCTTATTCCCTACAGAGCCATATAGGCCCTGGTCAAATGTAGTCCACTATATATGGAATAGGATGCTATTTGGGATGTATACACTGTATCGGACAGAGTTGCAGAGTCAGAGTGAGATCAATGGTACAGCCTGTCTTAGCAGCAGTAAACACAGTAGAATAGTCCTGACCTGTCTATACAGTAGAATAGTCCTGACCTGTCTATACAGTAGAATAGTCCCGACCTGTCTATACAGTAGAATAGTCCTGTCCTGTCTATACAGTAGAATAGTCCTGACCTGTCTATACAGTAGAATAGTCCTGACCTGTTATACAGTAGAATAGTCCTGACCTGTCTATACAGTAGAATAGTCCTGACCTGTCTACACAGTAGAATAGTCCTGACCTGTCTACACAGTAGAATAGTATTGACCTGTCTATACAGTAGAATAGTCCTGACCTGTCTATACAGTAGAATAGTCCTGACCTGTCTATACAGTAGAATAGTATTGACCTGTCTATACAGTAGAATAGTCCTGACCTGTCTATACAGTAGAATAGTCCTGACCTGTCTACACAGTAGAATAGTATTGACCTGTCTATACAGTAGAATAGTCCTGACCTGTCTATACAGTATAATAGTCCTGACCTGTCTATACAGTAGAATAGTATTGACCTGTCTATACAGTAGAATAGTCCTGACCTGTCTATACAGTGGAATAGTCCTGACCTGTCTATACAGTAGAATAGTCCTGACCTGTCTATACAGTAGAATAGTTCTGACCTGTCTATACAGTAGTATAGTCCTGACCTGTCTATACAGTAGAATAGTCCTGACCTGTCTATACAGTAGAATAGTCCTGACCTGTCTATACAGTAGAATAGTTCTGACCTGTCTATACAGTAGAATAGTCCCGACTTGTCTATACAGATGAATAGTCGTGACCTGTCTATACAGTAGGATAGTCCTGACCTGTCTATACAGTAGAATAGTCCTGACCTGTCTATACAGTAGAATAGTCCTGTCCTGTCTATACAGTAGTATAGTCCTGATCTGTCTATACAGTAGAATAGTCCTGACCTGTCTATATAGTAGAATAGTCCTGACCTGTCTACACAGTAGAATACTATTGACCTGTCTATACAGTAGAATAGTATTGACCTGTCTATACAGTAGAATAGTCCTGACCTGTCTATACAGTAGAATAGTCCTGACCTGCCTATACAGTAGAATAGTCCTGACCTGCCTATACAGTAGAATAGTCCTGACCTGTCTATACAGTAGAATAGTCCTGACCCGTCTACACAGTAGAATAGTCCTGACTGTACAGTAGAATAGTCCTGACTGTACAGTAGAATAGTCCTGACCTGTCTATGCAGTGGAATAGTCCTGACCTGTCTATACAGTGGAATAGTCCTGACCTGTCTACACAGTAGAATAGTCCTGACCTGTCTACACAGTAGAATAGTCCTGACCTGTCTATACAGTAGAATAGTCCAGACCCATCTATACAGTAGAATAGTCCTGACCTGTCTATACAGTAGAATAGTCCTGACCTGTCTATATAGTAGAATAGTCCTGACCTGTCTATACAGTAGAATACTATTGACCTGTCTATACAGTAGAATAGTATTGACCCGTCTATACAGTAGAATAGTCCTGACCTGTCTATACAGTAGAATAGTCCTGACCTGTCTATACAGTAGAATAGTCCTGACCTGTCTATACAGTAGAATAGTCCTGACCTGTCCACACAGTAGAATAGTCCTGACCTGTCTACACAGTAGAATAGTCCTGACCTGTCTATACAGTAGATATACTCATTTTACACACTTTCTAATATCTAACTCGCTGTGCTCTCTCTCTCTCTCTCTCTCTCTCTCTCTCTCTCTCTCTCTCTCTCTCTCTCTCTCTCTCTCTCTCTCTCTCTCTCTCAATTCACTTCTGAATTCTGTCTCTCATTAACGACATGGCATCTTTAGATCCCCTCTGTAGGCTACTCACAGGGCAGTATGTTGTTGTAGCGGTTCTTGCCCCTGTTCTCTGGTAGACGGGCTGCATCCAGAGGCTGGTTACGACCCACATCCTTCAGATCCTGAGGGGGAATAGAGATAATGAATAATTTAGTGAACCAGCTCCGTGGACTAGAGGCCTTACAAATAAAGCACAGGAGTTTAGAAAGAGTTTATTTATAAACTAATACTTAAAAGTTTGAAAACTACTTATAGACCCCTTTATAAATATTTGTTTGTAGATAAGGGGATCTCTTATCAGATAATAATTTCTGAAGGTTTTTTTACCTCAAATTCTTCTGACAGAAGGTAGTTGGAGTCTGCCTGTAGCTTAGTGAGGTGGGATTCAAAGTGGGCTGCTTTGACGGGGCTGAGGGGAGACAAGCACATCTTAGATAAACGATTTACGAGACTGATTTAAATGTAAATGTAAAAAAAACATTTATGGTGCAGTATTTATTGTGATTTATTTAGGGAAGATAATAGGATTTACTACATGTTATATTACATTTCCATCCTATTTAATTCAGGATTTATAGAGACAGAAGATAATATGAATAATATAGTAGACGCACCTCGAGATGCGTCGGTTGCTGAAATAAAGAGTAGTAGAGTGTGAGATTAGATGGCTGTGTTCCGTTAAACAGATTTCCTTTATCTTGTTACACATTTTGTACCGCGACTCAGCGATCCATAGTGCGATTCTCTCCCCCGCACACTAATCTTGTTACTTCCTCACAGACCACTACGCCACTCTGCAGAAATTACCTTTAATTTACAGTTACTTGTTTATTTTAATTTAACCTTTATTGAACCAGGTTGTCCCATTGAGGTCTGAAGACCTCTTTCACAAGAGAGACCTGAACATGCAATTAGTTCACTGTGTTGTCCATCCCCTCTCAGTAGTGACTGACAACCTAGGGATCAATTATGGTAGTCCCTCCCCTGTGTCAAGGTCTGCTGACTGGTGAGTGAAAACCCAAGAATCAATTATGGTAGTCCCTCCCCTGTGTCAAGGCCTGCTGACTGGTGAGTGAAAACCCAGGGATCAATTATGGTAGTCCCTCCCCTGTGTCAAGGCCTGCTGACTGGTGAGTGAAAACCCAGGGATCAATTATGGTAGTCCCTCCCCTGTGTCAAGGCCTGCTGACTGGTGAATGAAAACCCAGGGATCAATGATGGTAGTCCCTCCCCTGTGTCAAGGCCTGCTGACTGGTGAGTGAAAACCCAGGGATCAATGATGGTTGTCCACCAACAGAGCAGAGTGGTTTAAACACCTTCCTGCTATCGATCCGCAACAACCTAGTGGATGATTGCATCCATTATTTCAGCACACACACGAACACACACGCATGCACACACGAGCGCACGTACACACTCACACACGCTTGTAAGCACACATCTATTTTTAGAGATAGAGAGAGTGCCGTCCCTCTCTGTCCCTTCACTCATGCTGATTAAGGTTCCCTGTGAGTGAGTGTGACAATGGACAAAACAAATCGAATGGCATCAGAGAGGAGAGGAGAAGAGAGGAGAGACAGAGGAGAGAAGGGGAGAGCAGAAGAGAGCAGAGGAGAGAGGGGGAGAGCAAAGGAGAGAAGGGAAGAGAGGAGAGACAGAGGAGAGCAGAGGAGAGCAGAGGAGAGAAGGGGAGACAGAGGAGAGCAGAGGAGAGAGGGGGAGAGAAGAGGGACAGAGGAGAGAAGGGGAGAGCAGAGGAGAGAGGGGGAGAGAAGAGGGACAGAGGAGAGAAGGGGAGAGCAGAGGAGAGAGGGGGAGAGGAGAGACAGGAGAGCAGAGGAGAGAGGGGGAGAGAAGAGAGACAGAGGAGAGCAGAGGAGAGAGGGGGAGAGAAGAGAGACAGAGGAGAGCAGAGGAGAGAGGGGGAGAGAAGAGAGACAGGAGAGCAGAGGAGAGAGGGGGAGAGAAGAGAGACAGATGAGAGAAGGGGAGAGCAGAAGAGAGAGGGGGATAGGGGGATAGGGGAGAGAGAGAAGGGGAGAGCAGAGGAGAGAGGGGAGAGAGGAGAGAGGGGGAGAGAGGAGAGACAGAGGTGAGAAGGGGAGAGCAGAGGAGAGAGAGGGAAAGGGGAGAGCAGAGGAGAGAGGGGGAGAGAGGAGAGATGGCCTCAGTCTGTCATCACATGTGAAATCAATTAACTGCTAGCCCTTCTCTTTGCTCTGATCTCCATGTCCATCACTTGTTTTAAGTAATGTATATTTCAGCAGTTCTCTCTTTGTGTGCTCTATTCTCTGTCAGTCACTAGCTGGAAGGACTAGGAGGGAGATTTCAGCAGTTGGCTGTTACGTGGAGTGACTCCAGTATTTGCTGTTACGTGGAGTGACTCCAGTATTTGCTGTTACGTGGAGTGACTCCAGTATTTGCTGTTACGTGGAGTGACTCCAGTATTTGCTGTTACGTGGAGTGACTCCAGTATTTGTTTGCCGCTCCTTCAATCTCAAGTAATGTCTTCCCTACAATCTTCACTACAGTGTAATTACGCATGAAGACACGTGTGTCTCTAGGGGCTTCTCAACTCAGAGAGCGTACAGTTGTAATGAACAACTCTTTATGGATTCACCCTGAGTGAGGAATCAACTCAGAGAGCGTACAGTTGTAATGAACAACTCTTTATGGATTCTTTATGAGGGATGGTCTACAGTACGTACTCAGACATATATTTAAAGAGACCTGAGAGCTTGATTCATCTCAGTCCAATCATTCAGGAATATAATGACTGGTAGTGTGTGTGTGTCAGATCTGGACTGTGTATTGCAGTATCTCGTATTTAAAATACTTTTAGTTTTTCTGTATATTTGAGTATTTTCAAATACACAGCCCAAAACAAGTGAAAACATTTTTGATGGTTATTTGTAAAAATAAAATAAAAATAGTCGACCAAATGTATTTGAGAGTATTGTCAAAATACTTAGTTCAAATACTATTTTTAAACACCTGGGTTAAATGCATTGGAGTGTATTTGAGTCGGTGTATTTGAGCATTTTCAATTACTTTCCAAAATGCATTAAAATATTCAACTACTTTTCTTTTCAAATAAAATATATCTGAATACTTACTTCAAATGTACAGTATGTGAAAGTAATTGAGATATTTAAAATAGTATTTGAAACCTGGTCTGTGTGTGTGTGTGTGTGTGTGTGTGTGTGTGTGTGTGTGTGTGTGTGTGTGTGTGTGTGTGTGTGTGTGTGTGTGAGTGTGTGTGTAATAATAATAATATTTGTATAGTGCTTTTCAATACAAGTAACAAAGTCCTTCACATCATAAAATAATTAAATCATATTAAAGTACTAACAAAGAAACACAAACAGGAGGAAGGAGAATGAAACAAGAAAATTAAAATCAGACGTTGAAATCAGACATTAAAAGCATCTTTATGGAAGTGAGTCTTCAGCAGGGGCGTAAAGAGGCACTGAATCTGCAAGCCTGATCCCTGCCTTTTAAAAACCGAGCTGCAGCTTTTTGAACTAACTGTAGACGATGGAGTGATTTTTGACTGACACACGTATACAAAGAGTTACAGTAATCTAGGCGTGAGGCAATAGAATCAGTGGCTGAGATAAAAGACTTGACTTCAGCTATATTTCTTACAGTAGATAATAAAAGCAGGACTAGACAACCTTTCTTACATGCAGCTCGAGGTTTAGGTCAGGGTCAAAGAAGACACCAAGGTTTCTGGCCGTAGACTTTCCATTGGTGGACAAAATGGTTATCTACAAGGTTATCTACAACCAAGGTTATCTACAGTCTTAGTTCTAGCAGGGTGGGGGTCAAATACAACAACCTCAGATTTTTTATATATCATTGAGAAATTGTCAGACATCCAACAACTGATGTCAGCAAGAACCTTGTGAAGGGCAGCTACGCTAGCTTAGTCACTGGGTCTGATTGGTCAACAGAGCTGAACGTTATCCACACAGCAGGGAAACGGAATGTTATGATTGCGGATGATGTCACCAAGGGGAAGTATACAAAAGGGGGGAAAAAAAGGATTCTGTGTGTCTCACCTTCTGACTCCGACGTACATCCCTGATGTAGGCACCTGCTTCCACATGCTCATCCGCACCACCGGGCTCTCCTGTACCGCCCTGTGTACACACAATCATACAATCAATTCAACTATAAATCCATATTATTATTATTTTTAACCCAATTTGGAAAATGGTATTAGATTTGCCTGAATCGGTAGCATAATGCACAACACACATTCACTACAGTGTGTTTGTCAAGCAGGAAATGACTAATTCTTCAGTCATTTATACATCATTCATAATTACGCAATCATTAGCGTGACAAATGGTAGGTCCTGGACTCTACAATAAGGTCAGAGTTCATTTGTAGACTGAGTTTGAAGATGCTGATCATTCATCACTGTGTTCGAGACGCCAGATTACTTTCTTCATGAATAACAAACAGACACATTATTTACCGTCTAATAGCTCAAGTCACGTGAAAATATACATCCACATGTGAGTTCCAGGGTTATTTTATCAAACGGTGTTAGCCAACTGAGCTAAAGGCTGATGCCCAGGGAGGTAACGCAGGTGTTCAGGTCTCAGGCAAGGTTAAACATCCCAAACCCTTGACAGATACTCACACTTTACGGACTCTCTGCCTGTAGATGAGGAGGAAGATGACAGCGATCAACATTCCGATGAGGAACATTCCAGCGCTGATGCCCTCGATGACTCCGCTTAGGGGCTCTGGGAGAGAAAACAATAACACACAAACATCCCATGGATAAAACCCCTTACTGTGACAGTGACTATAGTAATAAAACCCCTTACTGTGACAGTGACTATAGTAATAAAACCCCTTACTGTGACAGTGACTATAGTAATAAAACCCCTTACTGTGACAGTGACTATAGTAATAAAACCCCTTACTGTGACAGTGACTATAGTAATAAAACCCCTTACTGTGACAGTGTCTATAGTAATGAAACCCCTTACTGTGACAGTGACTATAGTAATAAAACCCCTTACTGTGACAGTGACTATAGTAATAAAACCCCTTACTGTGACAGTGACTATAGTAATAAAACCCCTTACTGTGACAGTGACTATAGTAATAAAACCCCTTACTGTGACAGTGACTATAGTAATAAAACCCCTTACTGTGACAGTGACTATAGTAATAAAACCCCTTACTGTGACAGTGACTATAGTAATAAAACCCCTTACTGTGACAGTGACTATAGTAATAAAACCCCTTACTGTGACAGTGTCTATAGTAATGAAACCCCTTACTGTGACAGTGACTATAGTAATAAAACCCCTTACTGTGACAGTGACTATAGTAATAAAACCCCTTACTGTGACAGTGACTATAGTAATAAAACCCCTTACTGTGACAGTGACTATAGTAATAAAACCCCTTACTGTGACAGTGACTATAGTAATAAAACCCCTTACTGTGACAGTGACTATAGTAATAAAACCCCTTACTGTGACAGTGTCTATAGTAATGAAACCCCTTACTGTGACAGTGACTATAGTAATAAAACCCCTTACTGTGACAGTGACTATAGTAATAAAACCCCTTACTGTGACAGTGACTATAGTAATAAAACCCCTTACTGTGACAGTGACTATAGTAATAAAACCCCTTACTGTGACAGTGACTATAGTAATAAAACCCCTTACTGTGACAGTGACTATAGTAATAAAACCCCTTACTGTGACAGTGACTATAGTAATAAAACCCCTTACTGTGACAGTGACTATAGTAATAAAACCCCTTACTGTGACAGTGTCTATAGTAATGAAACCCCTTACTGTGACAGTGACTATAGTAATAAAACCCCTTACTGTGACAGTGACTATAGTAATAAAACCCCTTACTGTGACAGTGACTATAGTAATAAAACCCCTTACTGTGACAGTGACTATAGTAATAAAACCCCTTACTGTGACAGTGACTATAGTAATAAAACCCCTTACTGTGACAGTGACTATAGTAATAAAACCCCTTACTGTGACAGTGACTATAGTAATAAAACCCCTTACTGTGACAGTGACTATAGTAATAAAACCCCTTACTGTGACAGTGACTATAGTAATAAAACCCCTTACTGTGACAGTGACTATAGTAATAAAACCCCTTACTGTGACAGTGACTATAGTAATAAAACCCCTTACTGTGACAGTGACTATAGTAATAAAACCCCTTACTGTGACAGTGACTATAGTAATAAAACCCCTTACTGTGACAGTGACTATAGTAATAAAACCCCTTACTGTGACAGTGACTATAGTAATAAAACCCCTTACTGTGACAGTGACTATAGTAATAAAACCCCTTACTGTGACAGTGACTATAGTAATAAAACCCCTTACTGTGACAGTGACTATAGTAATGAAACCCCTCACTGTGACAGTGACTATAGTAATAAAACCCCTTCCTGTGACAGTGACTATAGTAATAAAACCCCTTACTGTGACAGTGACTATAGTAATAAAACCCCTTACTGTGACAGTGACTATAGTAATAAAACCCCTTACTGTGACAGTGACTATAGTAATAAAACCCCTTACTGTGACAGTGACTATAGTAATAAAACCCCTTACTGTGACAGTGACTATAGTAATAAAACCCCTTACTGTGACAGTGACTATAGTAATAAAACCCCTTACTGTGACAGTGACTATAGTAATAAAACCCCTTACTGTGACAGTGACTATAGTAATAAAACCCCTTACTGTGACAGTGACTATAGTAATAAAACCCCTTACTGTGACAGTGACTATAGTAATAAAACCCCTTACTGTGACAGTGACTATAGTAATAAAACCCCTTACTGTGACAGTGACTATAGTAATAAAACCCCTTACTGTGACAGTGACTATAGTAATAAAACCCCTTACTGTGACAGTGACTATAGTAATAAAACCCCTTACTGTGACAGTGACTATAGTAATAAAACCCCTTACTGTGACAGTGACTATAGTAATAAAACCCCTTACTGTGACAGTGACTATAGTAATAAAACCCCTTACTGTGACAGTGACTATAGTAATAAAACCCCTTACTGTGACAGTGACTATAGTAATGAAACCCCTTACTGTGACAGTGACTATAGTAATAAAACCCCTTACTGTGACAGTGACTATAATAATAAAACCCCTTACTGTGACAGTGACTATAGTAATAAAACCCCTTACTGTGACAGTGACTATAGTAATAAAACCCCTTACTGTGACAGTGACTATAGTAATAAAACCCCTTACTGTGACAGTGACTATAGTAATAAAACCCCTTACTGTGACAGTGACTATAGTAATAAAACCCCTTACTGTGACAGTGACTATAGTAATAAAACCCCTTACTGTGACAGTGACTATAGTAATAAAAAACCCTACTGTGACAGTGACTATAGTAATAAAACCCCTTACTGTGACAGTGACTATAGTAATAAAACCCCTTACTGTGACAGTGACTATAGTAATAAAACCCCTTACTGTTGTGGTGACTATAGTAATAAAACCCCTTACTGTGACAGTGACTATAGTAATAAAACCCCTTACTGTGACAGTGAATATAGTAATAAAACCCCTTACTGTGACAGTGACTATAGTAATAAAACCCCTTACTGTGACAGTGACTATAGTAATAAAACCCCTTACTGTGACAGTGTCTATAGTAATAAAACCCCTTACTGTGACAGTGACTATAGTAATAAAACCCCTTACTGTGACAGTGACTATAGTAATAAAACCCCTTACTGTGACAGTGACTATAGTAATAAAACCCCTTACTGTGACAGTGACTATAGTAATAAAACCCCTTACTGTGACAGTGACTATAGTAATAAAAACCCTTACTGTGACAGTGACTATAGTAATAAAACCCCTTACTGTGACAGTGTCTATAGTAATAAAACCCCTTACTGTGACAGTGACTATAGTAATAAAACCCCTTACTGTGACAGTGACTATAGTAATGAAACCCCTTACTGTGACAGTGACTATAGTAATAAAACCCCTTACTGTGACAGTGACTATAGTAATAAAACCCCTTACTGTGACAGTGACTATAGTAATAAAATCCCTTACTGTGACAGTGACTATAGTAATAAAACCCCTTACTGTGACAGTGACTATAGTAATAAAACCCCTTACTGTGACAGTGACTATAGTAATAAAACCCCTTACTGTGACAGTGTCTATAGTAATAAAACCCCTTACTGTGACAGTGACTATAGTAATAAAACCCCTTACTGTGACAGTGACTATAGTAATAAAACCCCTTACTGTGACAGTGACTATAGTAATAAAACCCCTTACTGTGACAGTGACTATAGTAATAAAACCCCTTACTGTGACAGTGACTATAGTAATAAAAACCCTTACTGTGACAGTGACTATAGTAATAAAACCCCTTACTGTGACAGTGTCTATAGTAATAAAACCCCTTACTGTGACAGTGACTATAGTAATAAAACCCCTTACTGTGACAGTGACTATAGTAATGAAACCCCTTACTGTGACAGTGACTATAGTAATAAAACCCCTTACTGTGACAGTGACTATAGTAATAAAACCCCTTACTGTGACAGTGACTATAGTAATAAAATCCCTTACTGTGACAGTGACTATAGTAATAAAACCCCTTACTGTGACAGTGACTATAGTAATAAAACCCCTTACTGTGACAGTGACTATAGTAATAAAACCCCTTACTGTGACAGTGACTATAGTAATAAAACCCCTTACTGTGACAGTGACTATAGTAATAAAACCCCTTACTGTGACAGTGACTATAGTAATAAAACCCCTTACTGTGACAGTGACTATAGTAATAAAACCCCTTACTGTGACAGTGACTATAGTAATAAAACCCCTTACTGTGACAGTGACTATAGTAATAAAACCCCTTACTGTGACAGTGACTATAGTAATAAAACCCCTTACTGTGACAGTGACTATAGTAATAAAACCCCTTACTGTGACAGTGACTATAGTAATAAAACCCCTTACTGTGACAGTGACTATAGTAATGAAACCCCTTACTGTGACAGTGACTATAGTAATAAAACCCCTTACTGTGACAGTGACTATAGTAATAAAACCCCTTACTGTGACAGTGACTATAGTAATAAAACCCCTTACTGTGACAGTGACTATAGTAATAAAACCCCTTACTGTGACAGTGACTATAGTAATAAAACCCCTTACTGTGACAGTGACTACAGTAATAAAACCCCTTACTGTGACAGTGACTATAGTAATAAAACCCCTTACTGTGACAGTGACTATAGTAATAAAACCCCTTACTGTGACAGTGACTATAGTAATAAAACCCCTTACTGTGACAGTGACTATAGTAATAAAACCTGTTACTGTGACAGTGACTATAGTAATAAAACCCCTTACTGTGACAGTGACTATAGTAATAAAACCCCTTACTGTGACAGTGACTATAGTAATAAAACCCCTTACTGTGACAGTGACTATAGTAATAAAACCCCTTACTGTGACAGTGACTATAGTAATAAAACCCCTTACTGTGACAGTGACTATAGTAATGAAACCCCTTACTCTGACAGTGACTATAGTAATAAAACCCCTTACTGTGACAGTGACTATAGTAATAAAACCCCTTACTGTGACAGTGACTATAGTAATAAAACCCCTTACTGTGACAGTGACTATAGTAATAAAACCCCTTACTGTGACAGTGACTATAGTAATAAAACCCCTTACTGTGACAGTGACTACAGTAATAAAACCCCTTACTGTGACAGTGACTATAGTAATAAAACCCCTTACTGTGACAGTGACTATAGTAATAAAACCCCTTACTGTGACAGTGACTATAGTAATAAAACCCCTTACTGTGACAGTGACTATAGTAATAAAACCTGTTACTGTGACAGTGACTATAGTAATAAAACCCCTTACTGTGACAGTGACTATAGTAATAAAACCCCTTACTGTGACAGTGACTATAGTAATAAAACCCCTTACTGTGACAGTGACTATAGTAATAAAACCCCTTACTGTGACAGTGACTATAGTAATAAAACCCCTTACTGTGACAGTGACTATAGTAATAAAACCCCTTACTGTGACAGTGACTATAGTAATGAAACCCCTTACTGTGACAGTGACTATAGTAATAAAACCTGTTACTGTGACAGTGACTATAGTAATAAAACCCCTTACTGTGACAGTGACTATAGTAATAAAACCCCTTACTGTGACAGTGACTATAGTAATAAAACCCCTTACTGTGACAGTGACTATAGTAATAAAACCCCTTACTGTGACAGTGACTATAGTAATAAAACCCCTTACTGTGACAGTGACTATAGTAATAAAACCCCTTACTGTGACAGTGACTATAGTAATAAAACCCCTTACTGTGACAGTGACTATAGTAATAAAACCCCTTACTGTGACAGTGACTATAGTAATAAAACCCCTTACTGTGACAGTGACTATAG
This sequence comes from Coregonus lavaretus, assembly GCF_964263955.1. NCBI lineage: Eukaryota > Metazoa > Chordata > Actinopteri > Salmoniformes > Salmonidae > Coregonus > Coregonus lavaretus. The sequence continues at coordinate 6,703 of NW_028162745.1, read as the reverse complement.
TAATAAAACCCCTTACTGTGACAGTGACTATAGTAATAAAACCCCTTACTGTGACAGTGACTATAGTAATAAAACCCCTTACTGTGACAGTGACTATAGTAATAAAACCCCTTACTGTGACAGTGACTATAGTAATAAAACCCCTTACTGTGACAGTGACTATAGTAATAAAACCCTGTACTGTGACAGTGACTATAGTAATAAAAACCCTTACTGTTGTGGTGTCTATAGTAATAAAACCCGTCATACCCAAGAAGAATCGAGGCTGTAATCGCTGCCAAAGGTGCTTCAACAAAGTACTGAGTTAAAGGGTCTGAATACTTATGTAAATGTGATATTTCCCAGGGGGTTTTATATTTGCAAAATTGTTTTTGTTGCTGTTTTTGCTTTGTCATTATAGGGCATTGTGTGTAGATTGATTAGAGGAAAAAAAACTATTTCATCCATTTTAGAATGCACTGTATTTTGGGTCATGGGTGAGCTAAAGTACAGTGGCAGCATTTAATCAGTAGGCTTAGAACAGGTTGGGAAGGTCAGAGATTTATTTTATTATACAGGTTGTCTTGTTGAGATGAAAAACATTTTGTCTGAGAACAAGAGAGAGGGGGGGGGGGTGGAAAGAGAGAAGGATGAGAGAGAGAGAGAGAGAGAGAGAGAGAGAGAGAGAGAGAGAGAGAGAGAGAGAGAGAGAGACAGAGAGAGAGAGAGAAAGAGAGACAGAGAGAGAGAGAGAGAGAGAGAGAGAGAGAGAGAGAGAGAGAGAGAGAGAGAGAGAGAGAGAGAGACAGAGACAGAGACAGAGACAGAGACAGAGACAGAGACAGAGACAGAGACAGAGACAGAGAGAGAGAGAGAGAGAGAGAGAGAGAGAGAGAGAGAGATTAGAGGGTACGGGTCAGCGGTAGAGGGGTATATAGTGTGGCTTCACCTGCTTGTGTCCTGATGGGGAGAGACAGGAAGGTGTCCGTGTAGAGAGGTTGGGGGAACTCTCTGTGGTCTTCATCAAACAGCTGAGTGAAGGCACGGACACTGATTCTGCACAGAGACCAGAGAACAGTCATTGACTTCCATCAGTATCAACTTAGATCTCTAACGTTGTAGAAAAAACCACTCATTCTACCGGAAAAGTATTTCCCTGGTGGGCATAAATGGCTATAATATACTGCTTTCTTTTGCCCTGTTAGACAAGGTCAAGGGTTAGTATGACCTGTAAGACTTGATTAGGATGGTCATTTTAATTCATTCAAACCCAGGTAAAGTGTTTGGCTTGTGTGGGGCCATATCATTGTTTACCTGTAGGCAGTCTTAGGCTTGAGAGGACCATCACAGAAGTGGTAGAGATCACTGTTGTGATCGTTATCATGATCCTCCTCTGAATCACAAGGCCCTCCCAGGCGATCCAGCCCCGCCCCCAGGTTGACCTCAAACACCCGCCCGGCTCCCATTCCCTGTTCCTGGGCACAGCCACTAGGAAAGTAGCCTGTCTGGTAGGCCCGCACGGAGCTGTTCGTCCTGTAGTCCTGGAAGGAAGGTAGAGGGTGGAGCTGCTCTGGCTGCAGGACTTCATTGTCTGTGACGGGTCAAGAGGAAATAATACAGTTGGATGGATTCAAAAGTGGATTTATTAGCTACAGTAAGAGGTGGCTAGACGAAGTATTCACACATTGTTTTTGCATGTAAGGTGTTTAAATCCCCTCCAGATCTCCCTCAAAAGCTCTCTTTTAACTCCCTCATCAATTACGTTTTCAAGTTTTTCAAATTCAAGTGTTGAAGTGTATTTGATTTCATCAGCGACATTATCTGACATATCCAAAGGAAGAAAGGAAAGTGTGTAGAAAGTAAGTTGAGCTGTACTGATATACACTACTGGTCAAAAGTTTTAGAAACACCTACTCATTCAAGGGTTTTTCTTTATTTGTACTATTTTCTACATTGTAGAATAATAGTTGAAGACATCACAACTATGAAATAACACATATGGAATCATGTAGTAACCAAAAAAGTGTTAAACAAATACAAATATATTTTATATTTGAGATTCTTCAAATAGCCACCCTTTGCCTTGATGACAGCTTTGCACACTCTTGGCATTCTCTCAACCAGCTTCATGAGGTAGTCACCTGGAATGCATTTCAATTAACAGGTGTACCTTCTTAAAAGTTAATTTGTGGAATTTCTTTCCTTCTTAATGCATTTGAGCCAATCAGTTGTGTTGTGACAAGGTAGGGAGGGGGGTATACAGAAGATAGCCCTATTTGGTAAAAGACCAAGTCCATATTATGGCAAGAACAGCTCAAATAAGCAAAGAGAAAAGACAGTATATCATTACTTTAAGACATGAAGGTCAGTCAATACAGAACATTTCAAGAACTTTGAACGTTTCTTCAAGTGCAGTCGCAAAAACCATCAAGCACTATGATTAAACTGGCTCTCATGAGGACCGCCACAGGAATGGAAGACCCATCCTCAGAAATTGCAGCCCAAATAAATGCTTCACAGAGTTCAAGTAACAGACACATCTCAACATCAACTGTTCAGAGGAGACTGTGTGAATCAGGCCTTCATGGTCGAATTGCTACAAAGAAACCACTACTAAAGGACAACAATACGAAGAAGAGACTTGCTTGGGCCAAGAAACATGAGCAATGGACATTAGACCGGTGGAAATGTGTACTTTGGTCTGGAGTCCAATTTTGAGATTTCTGGTTCTAACCACTGTGTCTTTGTGAAACACAGTGTGGGTGAACGGATGATCTCTGCATGTGTATTTCCGACCGTAAAGCATGGAGGAGGAGGTGTTATGGTGTGGGGTGCTTTGCTGGTGACACTGAGATTTATTTAGAATTCAAGGCACACTTAACCAGCATGGCTACCACAGCATTCTGCAGCAATACGACATCCCATCTGGTTTGGGATTAGTAGGTCTATCATTTGTTTTTCAAATGGACAATGACCCAACACACCTCCAGGCTGTGTAAGGGCTATTTTACCAAGAAGGAGAGTGATGGAGTGCTGCATCAGATGACCTGGCCTCCACAATCCCCCGACCTCAACCAAATTGAGATGGTTTGGGATGAGTCGGACGGCAGAGTGAAGGAAAAGCAGCCAACAAGTGCTAAGTTTATGTGGGAACTCCTTCAAGACTGTTGGAAAAGCATTACAGGTGAAGCTGGTTGAGAGAATGCCAAGAGTGTGCACAGCTGTCATCAAGGCAAAGGGTGGCTATTTGAAGAATCTCAAATATAAAATATATATATTGATTTGTTTAACACTTTTTTGGTTACTACATGATTCCATATGTATTATTTCATAGTTTTGATGTCTTCACTATTATTCTACAATGTAGAAAATAGTAATAAAAAAATAAAATAAATTGGTCATGTAGCAGACGCTCTTATCCAGAGCAACTTACAGGAGCAATTAGGGTTAAGTGCCTTGCTCAAGGGCACATCGACAGATTTTTCACCTAGTCGGCTCTGGGATTAGAACCCGCGACCTTTCGGTTACTGGCACAACGCTCTTAAACACTAAGCTACCTGCCGTAGTGTAGTTTAGTAAGAAAGGACAGTTGTATGAAGCTGTAAAGAAAGAGGATGTTTTACCATTGGACTCAGCCACGATGACAGTGAAGAACCTGACTGCTCCGTTGACGTCATTGAACCAGCTGCAGTTGAACTTGAAGAAGATGGTGGAGGGGGTGATGCGTACCGCCCTCTCATTGACCCGTATTGTGGTAGGGGGCGGGCCTAGAGGGGGAAAATAACACAGGCGATTGGTTCAAGGGTGTGTCTGTCAAATAATCCAGACTTTGATTGGCTGAATCAGATGGGTAAGAGTAAGGCTGTAACTAAAGCCAGCACACCCAGTATCTCTGCAGGGGAGGGTTGGCCATCCTTGTTCTAGAAATATGCTGCCATGTGTCTCCTCTTGTATCATATACAGTGCAATCGGAAAGTATTCAGACCCCTTGACTTTTTCCACATTTTGTTACGTTACAGCTTTATTCTAAAATGGATTAAATTGTTTATTTTCCCTCATCAAACTAGACACAATACCCCATAATGACGAATCAAAAACAGGTTTTTTGAAATTGCTTCAAATTTATAAAAAGTAAAACCCTGAAATATCACATTTACATAAGTATTTAGACCCTTTACTCAGTACTTTGTTGAAGCATCTTTGGCAGCGATTAGAGCCTCGAGTCTTCTTGGGTATGACCCTTCAAGCTTGGCACACCTGTTTTTGGGGAGTTTCTCCCATTCTTCTCTGCAGATCCTCTCAAGCTCTGTCAGGTTGGATGGAGAGCGTCGCTGCACAGCTATTTTCAGGTCTCTCCAGAGATGTTAGATCGGGTTCAAGTCCGGGCTCTGGCTGGGCCACTCACGGACATTCAGAGATTTGTCCCGAAGCCACTCCTGCATTGTCTTGGCTGTGTGCTTAGGGTCGTTGTCCTGTTGGAAGGTGAACCTTTGCGACAGTCTAAGGTCCTGAGCGCTCTGGAGAAGGTTTTCATCAAGGATCTCTCTATACTTTGCTCCGTTAATCTTTCCCTCGATCCTGACTAGTCTCCCAGTCCCTGCCACTGAAAAACATCCCCACAGCATGATGCTGCCACCACCATGCTTCACCGTAGGGATGGTGCCAGGTTTTCTCCAGACGTGGCGCTTGGCATTCAGGCCAAAGAGTTCAATCTTGGTTTCATCAGACCAGAGAATCTTGTTTCTCATGGTCTGAGAGTCTTTAGGTGCCTTTTGGCTAATTCCAAGCAGGCCTTCATGTGCCTTTTACTGAGGAGTGGCTTCCGTCTGGCTACTCTACCATAAAGGCCTGATTGGTGGAGTGCTGCAGAGATGGTTATCCTTCTGGAAGGTTCTCCCATCTCCATAGATGAACTCTGGAGCTCTGTCAGAGTGACCATCGGGTTCTTGGTCACCTCCCTGACTAAGGCCCTTCTCCCCCGATTGCTCAGTTTGGCCGGGCGTCCAGCTTGTGGTTCCAAACTTCTTCCATTTAAGAATGATGGAGGCAACTGTGTTCTTTGGGACCTTCAATGCTGCAGAAATGTTGTGGTACCCTTCCCTAGATCTGTGTCTCGACATAATCCTGTCTCGGAGCTCTACGGACAATTCCTTCGACCTCATGGCTTGGTTTTTGCTCTGACATGCATTGCCAACTGTGGGGCTGTATATAGACAGGTGTGCGCCTTTCCAAATCATGTCCAATCAATTGAATTTACCACAGGTGGACTCCAATCAAGTTGTAGAAACATTTCAAGGATGCACCTGAATTTAGAGTCTCATAGCAAACTGAATATTTATGTAAATAAGGTATTTCTGTTTTTTATTTGTAATACATCTGCAAAAATGTCTAAAAACCTGTTTTCACTTTGTCATGATGGGGTATTGTGTGGAAATTGATTTGGAATTTTTTTAATTTAATCCATTTTAGAATAAGGCTGTAACGTAACGAAATGTGGAAAAAATCAAGGGGTCTGATTACTTTCCTAATGCACTGTATCTTGTATCATTTCCATTACTTATCAAAACTGCAAACTCAATTTCCCCTGCTATGGGACAAATAATAATTGACTTGACAATAGGCCCCTTTTAGACCCAGAATCACGCTCCTACTTCTTATCCAGTATTTGTATGTATGCCACTGCATCTCTGTATCTCACCCAGCTCAGCCAAGGTAATATTGTTTCTTTGGTTGATTAGCAGTGAGACAGATTGTAATTGGATCGCTTCCATTTCTTCCCATCCACTACATGTGGTCTCTGGATTCTATTTAAGCTTCACCTGACAGGGTCTCTCTCTCTCTCTCTCTCTCTCTCTCTCTCTCTCTCTCTCTCTCTCTCTCTCTCTCTCTCTCTCTCTCTCTCTCTCTCTCTCTCTCTCTCTCTCTCTCTCTCTCTCTCTCTCTCTCTCTCTCTCTCTCTCTCTCTCTCTCTCTCTCTCTCTCTCTCTCTATGTGCTCTCTCTCTCTCTCTCTCTCTCTCTCTCTCTCTCTATGTCTCTCTCTCTATGTCTCTCTCTCTCTATGTGTCTCTGTCTCTGTCTCTGTCTCTGTCTCTGTCTCTGTCTCTGTCTCTGTCTCTCTCTCTCTCTCTCTCTCTCTCTCTCTCTCTCTCTCTCTCTCTGTCTCTCTCTCTATATATATATATCTCTCTCTCTCTCTCTCTCTCTCTCTGTATGTATCTGCTCGGCTCATTGCACAGTTAGACACTGAAACAGCAGGGCTCTTGACAGAAGTGTGAAAGAGCAGCTCATCGCCTCCTTATAGAAACCCGAATAAAACCACACTGTAAATGGCCCTAGTAAATCTGTCCACTTACAGAGAGGAGGGAGAGAGAGAGAGAGAGAGAGAGAGAGAGAGAGAGAGAGAGAGAGAGCGAGAGAGAGAGAGAGAGAGAGACAGAGAGAGACAGAGAGAGAGAGAGAGAGAGGTGGAGGAGAGTAGAGAGAGTGAAAGAGGCCATCTGGAGGATTTATGAGTTAATATGGCACCTTCTCCACTGATCTAATTATGTTCTGTTGGTTATGACAATGTCGTCCTCCCTCCCTCCGGAACAAACAAACAACACAAATCTCTGGCATTTCCATCCCCCTAGGCAGAGGGTGACTAGCCTATTTCTCGAAATCCCGCTCTCTATCTCTCGTTTCTGCTCTCATTCCTCTCATGACCCCCCTCTCCATCATTCTCT
>NW_028162746.1:382500-394627 GCF_964263955.1 Coregonus lavaretus | reverse complement strand
CTAATTGTAATTATTTTGCACTATAGCCTGTTTTATTGCCTACCTCCATAACTTGCTAAATTTGCACACTGTATATTATATGTATTTCGGTTGTATTTTTGACTTTGTTTTGTTTTACCCCATATGTAACTCTGTGTTTGTTTTTATCGCACTGCTATGCTTTATCTTGGCCAGGTCGCAGTTGTAAATGAGAACTTGTTCTCAACTGGTTTACCTGGTTAAATAAAGGTGAAATAAAAAAATAAAAAATAAAAATAAAAAATTGGGCAAATTAATGCGTTTTCTAACAAGTTGAATAGTTTTAGTTGATTTCTTACTAAGTTCAATAAATGTTTGAATATTGTTGAATTTCGGTTTAATGTCTGGATTCCGTGATTCGGTCCGCAACGCCTATTTTATAGGGCCCTAGTCAATGAACTTGTTATAAATCAACATAGGATATGCCCTCTCCCCCCCCCCCCCCCCCCCCCCCCCAACAAGACTCATATATATATATATATTGGAAATGTAAGCAAGGGTTGAGCTTCTTCAGTTTGTGTCACAAAGTGGATACGTTTCTGTGTCCCTTTCAGAGTGAGTGACACATTGACTTTATATAGTGTACCAAGAGTTGTTCCCTCGCTTACGGCCATACCAGCCTGAATACACCCTTCCGGTGAGTTGAGTGAGACAGGTGCAGGTGATTAAGCTGTAAGTGAGTGTTTGGGAGAGAACTATTTGCTTGAGTTTCTTAGTTTATTGAAGGACAATTGTTTGATTTTGAATTCAATTAAGTTTAAGGTTAGTTAGTTTCCCCCCCCCCCCCCCTTGCAGTTCTGCTGCTTGGGGGTGAGTTTTTTGAGACTTTTTTTTCTGTTTGGTTAATGACGGACAACATGGCAAAGAATAATGGAACGGATAAAGACAAAGGCAATGCACAACGGACAAAACTTGGACCTGAAGGTGGTTCAAAATACGGCAAGGAACGAACAGTGGCAGTGGAATTGATGGGAGAAGACAAGATAACGACGATGGAATTACTAAGATCAATTAAAGATGTGTGCGGAAAGGTGGTGGGGTGCAGAATAAAAGGAGAAAGGAAATATGAAGTCACGATGGGGGATGAAAATGGAAAAGAGTGTTTAATGGATGGGTTCATGATTAAGAACACGAAGGTAATGGCGAGAGACATGATGGCAAACGAACTCATAGTCTCGTTTATGAATTTGCCAGTTTATATCGAAGACGGAGCTATACTGGATAAACTGCGGAGCTGGGGTGTAGCTGCGGTCTCAGAAATCAGAAGGAGAGTCTGGCCGGGGACGGAAATCGTGGATGGGACAAGATACTGTAAGGTAAAGTTCACGGACACCGTGCAGTCCTTGCCGTATTCCACTAAGTTCGAGACAATGGAGGGTGGTGAATATTTCAGGGTGATTCATGACAAGCAGGTTAGGGTATGTCGCCTGTGTATTCAACCTGGACATATTTTAAAGGACTGCCCTGACTTTAGGTGTTTTAAGTGCGGAAACCAGGGACACTATGCGAGGGAATGTGCTGGAGCGAGGGATAGGGCAGTTTGCGCAGGATGTCGGAAGGGAACCGATGAGTGCAACTGTGGAGAGGTTGTAAGCGAGGAGGAGAGCCAGGACCTCTTAATGGAAGCTGATGTATCACCGGGAGGAGAAGAAGAGGATGGGGAAGAGGATGTGGAGGAAGGTGGAGAGATGGAAGAGCAAAAGGCAGACGAAATAGGGAGCAGCTTGGACTCAGAGATGAGAAGAGGGAGTTTACAGGAGGAGGGGGGGATCGGGCTGGGTGGAGGCACTGGGGACGCGCAGATTTTTGGGGAAAGCTCAGGCCCTGCGAGTACCTCAGGGGGTGAAGACATGGAGGGGAGTTTGATTTTGACGACAATACCAGAGACGGAGAGAGATACGGGGAGCACAACGGATGTGGGAGTAAAGAACTTGAGTTGGTTGGACGAAATGGGCTTGGAGGAGATATCTGATACGGACGAAGGGGCAAAGGTAGAAAAACTAAGGGAAAGCTACAGGAAGAGGAAAGCGACGGGGGGGGGGGAGAAGAAGGATAGAAGAGGAAAGAAACAGGACAAAAAGTAGAGGACAATGAAGGTATTTCTTTTCATTTTATTATTTTTTGAAATGGTTAAGTTTGTGTCCCTAAATGTAAATGGTTTAAGGACAATGGATAAATTTCAAAATATAGTTCAAATGAAGAATGTGGATATCTTATGTCTACAAGAGACGCATTGGGACAATGATTGTGTATTGAAAGTAAAACAAATATGGAGGGATTTTATTTTTGTTAATAATGGTAGAGGGAATTCTAGTGGGGTTGCTATTCTAGTGAGAAAGGATGTGGTGGATAAAGTGGTACATGTACATGATGATAATAATGGGAGAATTTTTGTTTTAGATTTTGAGTATATGGATATGAAGTTTAGAATTATAAATGTTTATGCGCCAAATAACGAAATAGAGCGCAAGGTTTTATTTGTCGAAGTGGGACGATGGAGTGTGGGAAATTGCATCGTGGTGGGGGATTTTAATGTGAAATTGGACAGATTAGATATGACAAGGGGAGCTGCTTTTAGAAATGATGCATCTAGAGGGGTTTTAAAGAAAATGATGGTTGAGAAAAAACTTATTGACATATGGAGAGATGACAATCCCGATAAACGAGAATTTTCTAGAAGGCAGGTGGTTTTAGGGGAATTAAAACAAACCAGAATAGATTTGATTTTAGTTAAAGAAGATTTAAGGGATTGTATGAAAGATGTTAAGTATGTATTCACAACATTCAGTGATCATGCATGTTTAAATTTCTCGGTGGGTTTAGACAAGGAAAGCATAGGAGGTGGTACATGGTGTATGAATGCGAGTTATTTGGGGGATGAGGATTATTGTAAACAACTTAAATCTTTGATAATATGTGAAATGGAGGATAAGCAGAAAGGGGAGGATAAGTGTTTATGGTGGGACAAGGTTAAGGAAAAAATAAAAGTTTTTAGTATAAGATATGCAAGGAAAAAGAGAGGCAGGATGAAAAGAAAAGAAAATGAGTTGAGAGACAAATTGGTTGAGGAAATGGGGAAGTGTGACAGTGAACCTAATTATAATATAGAAAAGTTTTTAGAGTTGAGAGCAAAATTGAGTAAATATGACATGGATAAGTGTATGGGGGCCATTATAAGAAGCAAAGCAAAGTATTTTTTGGAGGGGGAGAAATGCACTTCTTTTTTTCTTGGATTAGAGAAGAGTACTCAAAGAAGAACATATCTTAGACAGATTGAAAATGTAAAGGGGGAAGTAGTAGATGATTATGTAGAGATTTTAGAGACAGTGCAGAGGTTTTATAAGGACTTATTTAAAAAAGGGGAGGTGGATGAGGGGTGTGTACAGGAGATTTTAGGTAGTGTGGAGGTGAAAATTAATGGAGAAGATAAGGTGATGTGTGATGGGAAGATTACAGTAAATGAAGTGATGGATGCGATAAAGGGTTTACAGGTGAATAAGAGCCCTGGTGTAGATGGTATCATTGCAGAGTTTTATAAAATTTATGAAAGTCTTGTAGCACCTATTTTATTGGAGGTTTATCACTATATGGAGGAGAATGATTGTGTATCAGAATCAATGGTGACAGGAATGATAACTATTTTATATAAAAACAAAGGGAGTAAGGTGAAATTGGAAAATTATAGGCCAATTAGTTTATTAAATGTGGATTATAAGATTTTGGCCAAAATTTTAGCGAATAGGATGAAGAGAGTTTTACATGATATTATAGCACCAACACAGAATTATAGTGTTCCTGGGAGGGATATAGCTGACACAATTAATACGATTAGAGACGTGATACACAAAATGAATGGGGATAAGATAGGAGGTATTGTTTTAAGCATAGATTTAAATAAGGCTTTTGATAGAGTAGAACATTATTTTATGTTTAGGGTCTTGGAAAGATTTGGCTTTGGTAATAAAATAATAGGGTGGATTAAATTATTATATAGAAATGCAAAAAGTAGGGTGAAATGCAATGGGGTTTTAACTGATTCTTTTACTCTGGAGAGATCTGTGAGACAGGGATGTCCTTTATCTGCTTTATTGTATGTTTTATCAGCTGAGCCTTTAGCGGCTTTTCTTAAGAAGGATAATTGTATTAATTGTGTACAGACTCCACAGGGGGGATTTAGTTTGATTCACCAATATGCAGATGACACAACTATAACAGTTAGAGATGAGGACAGTGTAAAAAGGGTAATAGAAGGTTTTAAAGTATATGGAAGAGCATCAGGAGCTAAAGTTAATATGGAAAAGTCTGTTGTAATGTATATTGGGAAGGTAAATGAGGGGAATTTTCCTTTTAAAGAGGCCAAAGAATATTTTAAGGTGTTAGGAGTTTTTTTAGGTGTAAAAGAAAAAGAAGCTAGGGATTTGACATGGAGTGGGGTGATAAATAAAGTCAGAAAGGTTGTAAATATGTGGAAGGGGAGGTTGTTAAAATTAAAGGGGAAGGTTATTGTTATAAATTCTTTACTGATGTCAATTTGTATTCACGTCATGAATGTCTTAGATGTGCCAGAATGGGTTTTAATTGAAATGAATAAGATTTGAGTTGAATTTTTATGGGATGGGAAGGGGGCGAAAATTGCTTTTAAAACATTGATTGCGGGTTATGAGGAGGGGGGCTTGAAGTTAGTGGATTTAAGGGTGAAGAAAATAGCAATAAGAGTGAAAATGGTTCGGAAGTATTTATATGGGGAATTAGATTACGGGTGGAAAAAGTTTTTTGCAGAGTATTTGCAGGAGGTTGGGAGGATGGGGGATAATGGTTTATTAATGAGTGTAAAACAAGAAATGTTGGGAAATATACCTTTGTTTTATAAGGAAGTTTTCGAGGCTTGGGGGCAGGTTTTACCACACATTTCGTATGAATGTAATATTTTGGAAAATATTTTAAATCAGCCTATCTTTTTGAATCCAAAGATCAAATATAATAATACAATGTTGTATTGTAAATATTTTATGAGAGCTGGGATGCGACAGATTGGTGATATTCTATATGAGGTCAGGCCGGGGTTTCTACCGGTACAAGCTATTTATGACAATGTTGTTGAGGTTGATGATGAAATAAGCAAAACTACAGTAGAAAATATGTATAAGAGAATTTTAAGGTGCATTCCGGAGGAATGGGGTGTTTTAATAAATACAGGGGCGGTTAAGAGAGCCAGGGGTTTGCCAGTTTTATTTTATGAAAGTGGTGGAGTGAAACGTGATTTGTCAGGCTTGAAAGTTAAAACAGTCTATAGTAAATGTATTTTAAAAGAGATAAGAGTGCCTGCTTCTGAGAAAGTGTGGTCGGAGGTTTTTGTAGATTTGGATGTGAAGTCAATATGGAGGAATGTTAATGTAAAGGGGAATTCCATAGAATGTGAAGACAATTATTTTAAAATAAAACATAATAGGATTTTTACTAATGTGGTCTTACATCAAATCAACAGAAATATTAATAGAGAATGTGACATTTGTCATATAGAGGTGGAAAACTTTATGCACTTTTTCATTGAATGCAGTAGAATAAGAGGTTTTCATGAGTTTTTAAAGGAGCTTTTAGTGAAACATTGGGGGGAGGAGATTTTTAATGGGGTGGAATGGAGGAGATTTTTTCTTTTTGGTATTAATGGGAAAGTAAAGTTTTGAATTTTAATTTGGTTAATTATGTTTTAAGTCATGCTCGATATGCTGTAAGACTAAGAAGGAACTTGGGGCATTATGAAGGGAAATGTGTGAGTGTGGAGGTACTTTTTAAGAGTATGTTGGAGGGAAATATAGAGATAATGCAGAGATATGGTGGGGGCAACTTTGAAAAAGAATTTGTGTGGGGGAGTACATTTATTAGAATTTCATCTAATGGAAAACTTGTGTTTTATTATTAATTGGATTAGGTGAGTGTTTTAATTGTTGATTTATTGTATTTTCTTTCTGATTTTGTAAAAGGGTGAATTGTTCACCCTTTAATGATGATTGAAATGATGTAAAATTGTCTGATTTTCATAATAAAATATAAAAAAAAATAAAAAATACGCCTGATCTCGTCCGATCTCGGAAGCTAAGCAGGGTTGGGCTAAAGTATTTAGGAGTGCAGGTCTACGACAAATAAAAGATTATACCTATGAGGTAATTCCAGGGTTTTTACCTGAAGAAGCTATTTTTGATATTATCAAGGAATGGGATGAAGAGGTGGGAAGGGGAACAGTGAATAATATGTATGACAAGATAAAGAATAGCATACCAAGCGCATGGGTGGATTTAATAAATAGTGAGGTTGAAAGAGAAAATCTGTTTGTATTTCCTAATTTGTTCATTGGTAGCAGTGAGAAGAAAGTACATTTATCTACTATACCAGTGAAAATATTGTATAGAATAATGGTAGGAAAATGTTATAGAAGGCCGGCTGCTGAAAAATTTTGGAAAACAGTTTTTCCAGAATTGGATGAAAAAAAGATATGGGAAAATTTAAATGTAAAATATAATAGTAAGGAGTGTGAAAATAATGATTTTAAGTTAAGACACAATAGAATATTTACAAAGGTGGTGTTACATCAAATTAATTGTGAAGTAAAAAGGGAATGCGATATATGTGGATGTTTCCCAGAAACGCTTATGCATTTGTTTATAGAATGTGAGGAATTAAAAGATATGTTTTGTAAAGTTAAGGAAATGTTAAGTAAAAACTGGGGGGGTGATTTCTTGAAAAAGTATGTGTGGGAGGAACTTGTGTTATTTGGAGTGTCTGGTAAATGTGATGGCGTTAATGTGTGCTTGTTGAATATTGTTTTGAGTTTTGTGAGGTATGCTATTTTTTGTAGGAGGAATTATGGTTTTTTTGACAGGAAGAGGGTGAAGGTGTGGGGTATTTTTATATCACTGTTTAGTAAACACATGGATATGTTGTTTAATTATGGGATGGAAGATTTTGATAAACATTTTGTGGAGGGGTGTGGGTTGATTGCAAAGGTGGATGGTGGAGGAATCACTTATAATTTTTGAAAGAATTATTTTGAATATTTTCTTTGTTTATTTTTATTTGATAGGGGGTGGCTTTTATCTGCCTATTTTGTGGGTGGAATTTGTTATGTCTTAGTCATGTCTGGGTTTTTTTTTGTAAAATAGTTTTTGTTGTATTTTTATTTCTTTGGGTTCTTTGATTTGATAGGGATAAAAAAAAAAAAAAAAAAAAAAAAAAAATACGCCCGATCTCGTCAGATCTCGGAAGCTAAGCAGGTTTAGGGCTGGTTAGTACTTGGATGGGGGACCACCTTGGAATACCAGTTGCTGTAAAAGCATGTAAGAAGCTATGACGTGGACTGATAATCTGCGTTATAGGCTGAGATGTGAAGATGTGAAATATGAAGATATGATATGGAAAAAATAAGCTGTGAAGCTATGAGATGTGAAATATGAAGCTATGATATGTAAAAATAAGCTGTGAAGCTATGAGATGTGAAATATGAAGCTATGATATGTAAAAAGAAGCTGTGAAGCTATGAGATGTGAAGAAGTGATGTGAAATATGAAGCTATGATATGTAAAAAAGAAGCTGTGAAGCTATGAGATGTGAAGAAGTGATGTGAAATATGAAGCTATGATATGAAAATAAGCTGTGAAGCGATGAGATGTGAAATATGAAGCTATGATATGTAAAAAGAAGCTGTGAAGCTATGAGATGTGAAGAAATGATGTGAAATATGAAGCTATGATATGTAAAAAGAAGCTGTGAAGCTATGATATGATGTGAAGATGTGAAATATGAAGCTATGATATAAAGATGGGTTAATTTAAAAAAAAAAAAAAAAAAAAAAAAAAAATACGCCTGATCTCGTCCGATCTCGGAAGCTAAGCAGGGTTGGGCCTGGTTAGTACTTGGATGGGAGACCGCCTGGGAATGCCAGGTGCTGTAAGCTTTTTGTCCCAGTAGAGCGTGCTCTTGTGTCATGGAGCAACTGCCTTTTATTTATCACCCTAATAATATCATGGATTGTTATTGGACTAAATGCAGTTTGTGTGTGCTGCCCTGCCCTGATCAAATCAAATAATGGACAGTGCGTTTCCCTCAAAATATAGGCAGTACATGCAGCCTTTGTTTTTAGTCTAGGAGACAGTCAATGTCTGTAGTCCATTAGGGCACTATAAAATCCCTTCAATGTTTTGCCTGATTCTGTTAATTCCCAAGTTCCCTTTTCTCCGTTTAGATTTCCCCGTTGACCGTTTGTCCCTGTTTTGGCAGGTTTTCGCTCTCAAAAGTACACGTTTTTAATAGCAAAACAGCACAATTGGATGTTCTATGTCCACAACAATGTTTAAACCCTATCAGGTGACCATTTGTGAGGTCTGGGAAAAATGTAAGACATTTAGATTTTGGGGTGTAGTTACCCTTAAATGCAAGCGTGCACCAGGAAGAGACCTTTGTTTGGTTAAGCGGTGTTGCTGTAGAACAAATGGCCACTGGAGTGATGCAAATGATCACGGTATAATTCTGCCAGGCAGGCATAGGCTACTTTGTAGTTAACATTTACTTGCGAAGGTTTTGGGGAAAGCCATTCCTTCCCTACCAGAAGAAGGTTATCATTAGCATCATCGCTAACGGCTACACAAAGTGTAGACATACGCGCGCACCGCACACATGCACACAGACAGGGGCATTCCTGTGCCGTGCCAGAAAGTTCATGGAAATACGAATCACTGATGCATTTTGTTCATGTCTTATGATTGACTTGGGCAAATGAATGCGTTTTCTAACAAGTTGAATAGATTTAGTTGATTTCTTACTAAGTTCAATAAATGTTTGAATATTGTTGCATTTCGGTTTAATGTCTGGATTCCGTGATTCGGTCCGCAACGCCTATTTTATAGGGCCCTAGTCAATGAACTTGTCATAAATCAACATAGGATATGCCCTCTTCCCCCCCCCCCCAACAAGACTCATATATATATATATATATATATATATATATATATATATATATATATATATATATATATATATATATATATATATATATATATATATATATATATATTGGAAATGTAAGCAAGGGTTGAGCTTCTTCAGTTTGTGTCACAAAGTGGATACGTTTCTGTGTCCCTTTCAGAGTGAGTGACACATTGACTTTATATAGTGTACCAAGAGTTGTTCACTCGCTTACGGCCTTACCAGCCTGAATACGCCCGATGTCGTCTGATCTCGGAAGCTAAGCAGGGTCGGGCCTGGTTAGTACTTGGATGGGAGACCGCCTGGGAATGCCAGGTGCTGTAAGCTTTTGGTCCCAGTAGAGCGTGCTCTTGTGTCATGGAGCAACTGCCTTTTATTTATCACCCTAATAATATCATGGATTGTTATTGGACTAAATGCAGTTTGTGTGTGCTGCCCTGCCCTGATCAAATCAAATAATGGACAGTGCGTTTCCCTCAAAATATAGGCAGTACATGCAGCCTTTGTTTTTAGTCTAGGAGACAGTCAATGTCTGTAGTCCATTAGGGCACTATCAAATCCCTTCAATGTTTTGCCTGATTCTGTTAATTCCCAAGTTCCCTTTTCTCCGTTTAGATTTCCCCGTTGACCGTTTGTCCCTGTTTTGGCAGGTTTTCGCTCTCAAAAGTACACGTTTTTAATAGCAAAACAGCACAATTGGATGTTCTATGTCCACAACAATGTTTAAACCCTATCAGGTGACCATTTGTGAGGTCTGGGAAAAATGTAAGACATTTAGATTTTGGGGTGTAGTTACCCTTAAATGCAAGCGTGCACCAGGAAGAGACCTTTGTTTGGTTAAGCGGTGTTGCTGTAGAACAAATGGCCACTGGAGTGATGCAAATGATCACGGTATAATTCTGCCAGGCAGGCATAGGCTACTTTGTAGTTAACATTTACTTGCGAAGGTTTTGGGGAAAGCCATTCCTTCCCTACCAGAAGAAGGTTATCATTAGCATCATCGCTAACGGCTACACAAAGTGTAGACATACGCGCGCACCGCACACATGCACACAGACAGGGGCATTCCTGTGCCGTGCCAGAAAGTTCATGGAAATACGAATCACTGATGCATTTTGTTCATGTCTTATGATTGACTTGGGCAAATGAATGCGTTTTCTAACAAGTTGAATAGATTTAGTTGATTTCTTACTAAGTTCAATAAATGTTTGAATATTGTTGAATTTCGGTTTAATGTCTGGATTCCGTGATTCGGTCCGCAACGCCTATTTTATAGGGCCCTAGTCAATGAACTTGTCATAAATCAACATAGGATATGCCCTCTTCCCCCCCCCCCCAACAAGACTCATATATATATATATATATATATATATATATATATATATATATTGGAAATGTAAGCAAGGGTTGAGCTTCTTCAGTTTGTGTCACAAAGTGGATACGTTTCTGTGTCCCTTTCAGAGTGAGTGACACATTGACTTTATATAGTGTACCAAGAGGTCTTCCCTCGCTTACGGCCATACCAGCCTGAATACGCCTGATCTCGTCCGATCTCGGAAGCTAAGCAGGGTCGGGCCTGGTTAGTACTTGGATGGGAGACCGCCTGGGAATGCCAGGTGCTGTAAGCTTTTTGTCCCAGTAGAGCGTGCTCTTGTGTCATGGAGCAACTGCCTTTTATTTATCACCCTAATAATATCATGGATTGTTATTGGACTAAATGCAGTTTGTGTGTGCTGCCCTGCCCTGATCAAATCAAATAATGGACAGTGCGTTTCCCTCAAAATATAGGCAGTACATGCAGCCTTTGTTTTTAGTCTAGGAGACAGTCAATGTCTGTAGTCCATTAGGGCACTATAAAATCCCTTCAATGTTTTGCCTGATTCTGTTAATTCCCAAGTTCCCTTTTCTCCGTTTAGATTTCCCCGTTGACCGTTTGTCCCTGTTTTGGCAGGTTTTCGCTCTCAAAAGTACACGTTTTTAATAGCAAAACAGCACAATTGGATGTTCTATGTCCACAACAATGTTTAAACCCTATCAGGTGACCATTTGTGAGGTCTGGGAAAAATGTAAGACATTTAGATTTTGGGGTGTAGTTACCCTTAAATGCAAGCGTGCACCAGGAAGAGACCTTTGTTTGGTTAAGCGGTGTTGCTGTAGAACAAATGGCCACTGGAGTGATGCAAATGATCACGGTATAATTCTGCCAGGCAGGCATAGGCTACTTTGTAGTTAACATTTACTTGCGAAGGTTTTGGGGAAAGCCATTCCTTCCCTACCAGAAGAAGGTTATCATTAGCATCATCGCTAACGGCTACACAAAGTGTAGACATACGCGCGCACCGCACACATGCACACAGACAGGGGCATTCCTGTGCCGTGCCAGAAAGTTCATGGAAATACGAATCACTGATGCATTTTGTTCATGTCTTATGATTGACTTGGGCAAATGAATGCGTTTTCTAACAAGTTGAATAGATTTAGTTGATTTCTTACTAAGTTCAATAAATGTTTGAATATTGTTGAATTTCGGTTTAATGTCTGGATTCCGTGATTCGGTCCGCAACGCCTATTTTATAGGGCCCTAGTCAATGAACTTGTCATAAATCAACATAGGATATGCCCTCTTCCCCCCCCCCCAACAAGACTCATATATATATATATATATATATATATATATATATATATATATATACATATATATTTTGGAAATGTAAGCAAGGGTTGAGCTTCTTCAGTTTGTGTCACAAAGTGGATACGTTTCTGTGTCCCTTTCAGAGTGAGTGAAACATTGACTTTATATAGTGTACCAAGAGGTCTTCCCTCGCTTACGGCCATACCAGCCTGAATACGCCCGATCTCGTCAGATCTCGGAAGCTAAGCAGGTTTAGGGCTGGTTAGTACTTGGATGGGGGACCACCTTGGAATACCAGTTGCTGTAAAAGCATGTAAGAAGCTATGACGTGGACTGATAATCTGCGTTATAGGCTGAGATGTGAAGATGTGAAATATGAAGATATGATATGGAAAAATAAGCTGTGAAGCTATGAGATGTGAAATATGAAGCTATGATATGTAAAATAAGCTGTGAAGCTATGAGATGTGAAATATGAAGCTATGATATGTAAAAAGAAGC
>NW_028162746.1:365000-375000 GCF_964263955.1 Coregonus lavaretus | reverse complement strand
AGGTTATCATTAGCATCATCGCTAACGGCTACACAAAGTGTAGATATCCGTGCGCACCGCACACATGCACACAGACAGGGGCATTCCCGTGCCGTTTCAGAAAGTTCATGGAAATACGAATCACTGATGCATTTTGTTCATGTCTTATGATTGACTTGGGCAAATTAATGCGTTTTCTAACAAGTTGAATAGTTTTAGTTGATTTCTTACTAAGTTCAATAAATGTTTGAATATTGTTGAATTTCGGTTTAATGTCTGGATTCCGTGATTCGGTCCGCAACGCCTATTTTATAGGGCCCTATTCAATGAACTTGTCATAAATCAACATAGGATATGCCCTCTTCCCCCCCCCCCCCAACAAGACTCAAATATATATATATATATATATATATATATATATTGGAAATGTAAGCAAGGGTTGAGCTTCTTCAGTTTGTGTCACAAAGTGGATACGTTTCTGTGTCCCTTTCAGAGTGAGTGACACATTGACTTTATATAGTGTACCAAGAGTTGTTCCCTCGCTTACGGCCATACCTGCCTGAATACGCCCGATCTCGTCCGATCTAGGAAGCTAAGCAGGGTCGGGCCTGGTTAGTACTTGGATGGGAGACAGCCTGTGAATACCAGGTGCTGTAAGCTTTTTGTCCCAGTAGAGCGTGCTCTTGTGTCATGGAGCAACTGCCTTTTATTTATCACCCTAATAATATCATGGATTGTTATTGGACTAAATGCAGTTTGTGTGTGCTGCCCTGCCCTGATCAAATCAAATAATGGACAGTGCGTTTCCCTCAAAATATAGGCAGTACATGCAGCCTTTGTTTTTAGTCTAGGAGACAGTCAATGTCTGTAGTCCATTAGGGCACTATAAAATCCCTTCAATGTTTTGCCTGATTCCGTTAATTCCCAAGTTCCCTTTTCTCCGTTTAGATTTCCCCGTTGACCGTTTGTCCCTGTTTTGGCAGGTTTTCGCTCTCAAAAGTACACCTTTTTAATAGCAAAACAGCACAATTGGATGTTCTATGTCCACAACTATGTTTAAACCCTATCAGGTGACCATTTGTGAGGTCTGGGAAAAATGTAAGACATTTAGATTTTGGGGTGTAGTTACCCTTAAATGCAAGCGTGCACCAGGAAGAGACCTTTGTTTGGTTAAGCGGTGTTTCTGTAGAACAAATGGCCACTGGAGTGATGAAAATGATCACGGTATAATTCTGCCAGGCAGGCATAGGCTACTTTGTAGTTAACATTTACTTGCGAAGGTTTTGGGGAAAGCCATTCCTTCCCTACCAGAAGAAGGTTATCATTAGCATCATCGCTAACGGCTACACAAAGTGTAGACATACGTGCGCACCGCACACATGCACACAGACAGGGGCATTCCTGTGCCGTGCCAGAAAGTTCATGGAAATACGAATCACTGATGCATTTTGTTCATGTCTTATGATTGACTTGGGCAAATGAATGCGTTTTCTAACAAGTTGAATAGATTTAGTTGATTTCTTACTAAGTTCAATAAATGTTTGAATATTGTTGAATTTCGGTTTAATGTCTGGATTCCGTGATTCGGTCCGCAACGCCTATTTTATAGGGCCCTAGTCAATGAACTTGTCATAAATCAACATAGGATATGCCCTCTTCCCCCCCCCAACAAGACTCAATATATATATATATATATATATATATATATATATATATATATATATATATATATATATATATATATATATATATATATATATATATATATATATATATTGGAAATGTAAGCAAGGGTTGAGCTTCTTCAGTTTGTGTCACAAAGTGGATACGTTTCTGTGTCCCTTTCAGAGTGAGTGACACATTGACTTTATATAGTGTACCAAGAGCTGTTCCCTCGCTTACGGCCATACCAGCCTGAATACGCCCGATCTCGTCCGTTCTCGGAAGCTAAGCAGGGTTGGGCCTGGTTAGTACTTGGATGGGAGACCGCCTGGGAATACCAGGTGCTGTAAGCTTTTTGTCCCAGTAGAGCGTGCTCTTGTGTCATGGAGCAACTGCCTTTTATTTATCACCCTAATAATATCATGGATTGTTATTGGACTAAATGCAGTTTGTGTGTGCTGCCCTGCCCTGATCAAATCAAATAATGGACAGTGCGTTTCCCTCAAAATATAGGCAGTACATGCAGCCTTTGGTTTTAGTCTAGGAGACAGTCAATGTCTGTAGTCCATTAGGGCACTATAAAATCCCTTCAATGTTTTGCCTGATTCCGTTAATTCCCAAGTTCCCTTTTCTCCGTTTAGATTTCCCCGTTGACCGTTTGTACCTGTTTTGGCAGGTTTTCGCTCTCGAAAGTACACATTTTTAATAGCAAAACAGCACAATTGGATGTTCTATGTCCACAACAATGTTTAAACCCTATCAGGTGACCATTTGTGAGGTCTGGGAAAAATGTAAGACATTTAGATTTTGGTGTGTAGTTACCCTTAAATGCAAGCGTGCACCAGGAAGAGACCTTTGTTTGGTTAAGCGGTGTTTCTGTAGAACAAATGGCCACTGGAGTGATGAAAATGATCACGGTATAATTCTGCCAGGCAGGCATAGGCTACTTTGTAGTTAACATTTACTTGCGAAGGTTTTGGGGAAAGCCATTCCTTCCCTACCAGAAGAAGGTTATCATTAGCATCATCGCTAACGGCTACACAAAGTGTAGACATACGTGCGCACCGCACACATGCACACAGACAGGGGCATTCCTGTGCCGTGCCAGAAAGTTCATGGAAATACGAATCACTGATGCATTTTGTTCATGTCTTATGATTGACTTGGGCAAATGAATGCGTTTTCTAACAAGTTGAATAGATTTAGTTGATTTCTTACTAAGTTCAATAAATGTTTGAATATTGTTGAATTTCGGTTTAATGTCTGGATTCCGTGATTCGGTCCGCAACGCCTATTTTATAGGGCCCTAGTCAATGAACTTGTCATAAATCAACATAGGATATGCCCTCTCCCCCCCCCCCCCCCAACAAGACTAATATATATATATATATATATATATATATATATATATATATATATATATATATATATATATATATATATATATATTGGAAATGTAAGCAAGGGTTGAGCTTCTTCAGTTTGTGTCACAAAGTGGATACGTTTCTGTGTCCCTTTCAGAGTGAGTGACACATTGACTTTATATAGTGTACCAAGAGCTGTTCCCTCGCTTACGGCCATACCAGCCTGAATACGCCCGATCTCGTCCGTTCTCGGAAGCTAAGCAGGGTCGGGCCTGGTTAGTACTTGGATGGGAGACCGCCTGGGAATACCAGGTGCTGTAAGCTTTTTGTCCCAGTAGAGCGTGCTCTTGTGTCATGGAGCAACTGCCTTTTATTTATCACCCTAATAATATCATGGATTGTTATTGGACTAAATGCAGTTTGTGTGTGCAGCCCTGCCCTGATCAAATCAAATAATGGACAGTGCGGCGTTTCCCTCAAAATATAGGCAGTACATGCAGCCTTTGTTTTTAGTCTAGGAGACAGTCAATGTCTGTAGTCCATTAGGGCACTATAAAATCCCTTCAATGTTTTGCCTGATTCTGTTAATTCCCAAGTTCCCTTTTAACCGTTTAGATTTCCCCGTTGACCGTTTGTCCCTGTTTTGGCAGGTTTTCACTCTCAAAAGTACACCTTTTTAATAGCAAAACAGCACAATTGGATGTTCTATGTCCACAACAATGTTTAAACCCTATCAGGTGACCATTTGTGAGGTCTGGGAAAAATGTAAGACATTTAGATTTTGGGGTGTAGTTACCCTTAAATGCAAGCGTGCACCAGGAAGAGACCTTTGTTTGGTTAAGCGGTGTTGCTGTAGAACAAATGGCCACTGGAGTGATGCAAATGATCACGGTATAAGTCTGCCAGGCAGGCATAGGCTACTTTGTAGTTAACATTTACTTGCGAAGGTTTTGGGGAAAGCCATTCCTTCCCTACCAGAAGAAGGTTATCATTAGCATCATCGCTAACGGCTACACAAAGTGTAGATATCCGTGCGCACCGCACACATGCACACAGACAGGGGCATTCCCGTGCCGTTTCAGAAAGTTCATGGAAATACGAATCACTGATGCATTTTGTTCATGTCTTATGATTGACTTGGGCAAATTAATGCGTTTTCTAACAAGTTGAATAGTTTTAGTTGATTTCTTACTAAGTTCAATAAATGTTTGAATATTGTTGAATTTCGGTTTAATGTCTGGATTCCGTGATTCGGTCCGCAACGCCTATTTTATAGGGCCCTATTCAATGAACTTGTCATAAATCAACATAGGATATGCCCTCTTCCCCCCCCCCCCCCCCCCAACAAGACTCAAATATATATATATATATATATATATATATATATATATATATATATATATATATATATATATATATATTGGAAATGTAAGCAAGGGTTGAGCTTCTTCAGTTTGTGTCACAAAGTGGATACGTTTCTGTGTCCCTTTCAGAGTGAGTGACACATTGACTTTATATAGTGTACCAAGAGTTGTTCCCTCGCTTACGGCCATACCTGCCTGAATACGCCCCTTTTTGGAATTTCAGGAAGTGGATGAGCGGCAGGTGTCTGAGTGCTTGAGAGAGGATATCGTTTGTTTGGAGGTTTTTTTGATTTATAAGTTTGAAAGTTTGTGTGTGATTGTAGTTGATTTTCTTTGAAACTTTTTTGTTATTATCCCCCATCGGCGTGAGCTGTTTGGGGGATATTGATTAAAATAACCGGATGGACAACATGGCGTCAACATCAAGAATACAAACGACGACGAGAAAGGACAACAGTGAAATCAGAATTTCAAATGAAGAACTGAAGAAAAGAAAGTATGAGAAGGAACTGACGGTGAACGTGGAAATAATTGGAGAAGGGAAAATAACAACGATGGAATTGCTGAGAGGAATAAGGGAAGTTTGTGGAACAATACTTGGATGTAGAATGAGAGACGGAAATAAGTATGAAATAACAATGTCTCATGTAAAGGGAAAAGAAAGACTAATGGACGGGCTAAAGATAAAGAACTGTCAAATCATGGCTAAAGAGCTAGGGAACGATGAGCTTGTGGTGTCCTTTTTGAACTTGCCTGCATACATTACAGATGGGGAGATATATGAGAAACTAAGAGGCTGGAAAGTGAAGGCGACCACGCCAATCAAGAGGAGGATGTGGCCAGGAACAGACATTGTAGACGGGACGAGATTTTGCAAGGTGAAGTTCACAGACAATGTGCAATCCTTGCCATATTCTACCAAATTTAACACTGTCGAGGGATTTGAATATTTTCGTGTAATCCATGACAATCAAGTGAAGGTATGTAGACTATGTATTCAGCCGGGGCACATACTTAAGGAATGTCCAGAATTCACTTGCCATAAATGTAGTGAACAAGGGCATTATGCCAGAGAATGTTTGAACATAGGTAATGTGTGTGAAATGTGTGACAGACCGAAAGTTAGATGTAGCTGTAAGAAGGAAAAAGATCACTTACTTTTGCAAACAATGGACCTCACTTCTGAGGAAGAGGAGGGGAGTGTGTTTATGGAAGGAGAAAAAGAGAGTGACATGGGGAGTGTGACTTCAGAGACAGTGGCAGATATGCCTGAAGAGCCTGTAATGTCTTCTGGCAAAACACGAGACGCAGTTTTGGTCTCTGCTGCTGACAAGGTGGAACAGCAGCACATGATGGGTGAAATACATACACAGGTAGAGATGGTGCAAGGTGCTTCTCAGGTGCCTGAGCCAGTTTCAAGCATGTGTAAAAATGACACCAAAGAGCGAGCTGGGTCCACTGAAGTCACTGGCACTGTTAAAGCGCACTTTTCAAAAGGCTTCCCTGCCGCTCCAAATCAGGAGACGGAGGATGAAATAGATAGTGAGGATCATCAGTTGTTTGCAAAAAATAAGAGGTCATTGTCGAAAACTAGGGAGATGATGGGATTTGGAAAAAAGAAAAAGTAGGTTTTGAAAGGACTTGTTTTGCTCTGATTATACCTCTGCACACATTACTAATGATTACAGTCGCATCCCTAAATGGTAACAGTTTGAGAAACATGAGCAAATTTGAGCAGGTTTTAGTGTCTGTTAAGGCAGACATGTTGTGTTTTCAAGAGACCAATTGGACAGATTCCAAAATACAGGAGATTAAGAGTAAATGGTCTGATTTAATTTTTTGTAGTCATGGAAGTGATAAAACATGTGGTGTGGCTATTTTGATAAAAAACGATGTGGTTCAAAATGTAAAACAAATATATGCTGACAATGATGGCAGACTTATTGCAATTGAATTTGAAGTGCAAAATGTAGTTTTTCGTTTAATCAATGTTTATGCTTCAAACATTGAATCTGAAAGGAGAGAAATGTTTCACAACTTAAAAACACTGTGCTCAGAAAACTGTATATTGATAGGAGACTTTAATGTGAGGTGTAGTAGAATGGATGCCTCTAGTTGTGCTAGATTCAGATATGACTCTTCTAGAAATGCATTATGGAAACTTATGAATGAGGAGAATCTAGTAGATATATGGAGGGCTGAAAATCCAAACAGAAGAGTGTTTTCTAGAAGGCAGGTGGTGCTAAAGGAATTAAAACAAAGCAGAATTGATTTATGTCTAGCAAAACAAGAATTGGTGCAGCATGTTAAGAAGATGTCATATAACTTTACAGCATATAGTGATCACGCAGTAATGTCATTTCAAATGGGTTTTGGTGTGGAGAGGAGAGGGGGAGGTGTCTGGTGTTTAAATGCCAGTCTGTTAAAGGAGGAAGGATATAGAAATGAAATTGTTGAATGTATTAATGATGAAATGTCTAATGTACTGTTAAAAGAGAATGTGTGTTTATGGTGGGAGGAAGTGAAAGGAAAAGTAAAAAACAGGAGTATTAGGTATGCTAGAAATCACAACCGGTTAGATAAGCAGAAAGAAACAATGCTTAGAAATAGGATGTTGCATGAACTTGAAAAGGCTGATACTGATCCAGACTATGATGTTGTGAATTATTTGAAAATCCATGCAGAGCTGGGTCGTTATGAAAAAAAGAAATGTTTGGGTGCTATTGTTAGGAGTAGGGCACAGTACGCTTTGGAGGGAGAGAAATGTACATCCTTTTTTTGGGGGCTTGAAAAAAGAAAACAAACTAAGAGTTACATTGTAGAGTTGGAAAATGAAAAAGGTGTAAAGGTAAACGATTTTGTTGAGATCTTAGATACAGTTGAATCCTTTTACAGAAATCTTTACAAAAAGAATGATGTAGATAAAGTATGTGTTGAAAAAGTGCTGGATACAATTAGTGCCAAAGTATCTCAGGTAGATAGAATGATGTGTGATGAAGAGATTTCGATTATGGAAATCAAGGAAGCAATTGTTAACACTCAAGGCAATAAAAGTCCGGGTTTGGATGGTTTAACAAATGAGTTCTATAAAGTCTTTGTAGATATTTTGGCACCCATTTTAGGGAAGGTGTTTCATTATATGGAAGAGAATAAGGAAATCCCTGAGTCTATGTCAACTGGTATGCTAACGATTTTATTCAAGAATAGGGGCAGTAGATTCAAGTTAGAAAATTATAGGCCTATTAGTCTTCTAAATTCCGATTATAAGATATTGACTAAAGTGTTAGCGAATAGGATGAAAAAGGTGATTGGGAGTATTATTGCATCAACACAAGCCTACGGTATACCTGGAAGAGATGTTGCAGATGTAATTTGTACAATTAGAGATGTTGTTAATCAAATGAAAAATGAAGGCGGTATAGTATTAAGTTTGGATTTTAACAAAGCCTTTGATAGAGTGGAGCATAGCTTCCTATTACAGACTATGGAGAGGTTTGGTTTTGGGCCAAAGTTTGTAGCTTGGATCAACCTGTTGTACAGCGGGGCTAAAAGTTGTGTCAAATGTAACGGAGTGGTAACAGATACTTTTCCTGTAGAGAGGTCAGTAAGGCAGGGCTGTCCTTTGTCAGCTCTGTTGTACAGTATTTCTACAGAACCGTTAGCTACTTTAATAAATAGTAATAAAGAGGTAAGGGGTGTCGGAATCCCAGGTGGTGGTATCAGTGTTGTACATCAGTACGCTGATGACACTACTTGCACTGTGAAAGATATAGGAAGCATTGGAAGCATTATGAGAATCATAGATATATATGGTAAGGCATCGGGCGCTAAAGTTAATATAGAGAAGACTGAAATAATGTTTGTTGGGGATATCGATGCAAATAAGTGTGAGATTCCATTCAAGATAGCAAGGGATTTTATTAAAGTGCTGGGAGTAAACATTGGTGTAAAGGAGAAAGAGGCAAAAGATATAACTTGGACTGGGATACTTAATAAAGTCAAGCTAACGTTAAATTTCTGGAAAAATAGAAAATTAAAGTTAAAAGGTAAAGTAATTGTTGCAAATGCTTTGGTATTATCTAAATTTGTGTATGTTTTGGGAGTCCTGGACATGCCTGAGTGGGTGCTAAATGAATTAAATAAGGTGGTGTCTAATTTTATATGGGATGGTAAAGGTGTTAGAATATCTCAGAAAACATTGATAGCTGACTATGTGGATGGAGGTTTAAAACTTGTAGATTTAGATGTCAAAAGAAAAGCTATTAGGATAAAAACAGTAAAGAAATATTTGTATGACAGTGAAGATTATGGCTGGAAACACTTCTTTAAGGTCTACTTAGAGGAGAGTGGTGGATGTGGAGATAATGGTTTATTGATGGGGCTTAAAAGGAAAATGTTTGAAAAGGTACCAGATTTTTATAAAGAGGTGCTAAATGCATGGGCAGAGTTGTTGCCTAATGTATATTATGAATGTGGTCATATTGACCTGATTATGAATCAACCTATATTTCTGAATGAGAAAATCAAGAACAAAGAACAAGTTTTGTATAATAAAGTATTTAGGAGTGCAGGTCTACGACAAATAAAAGATTATACCTATGAGGTAATTCCAGGGTTTTTACCTGAAGAAGCTATTTTTGATATTATCAAGGAATGGGATGAAGAGGTGGGAAGGGGAACAGTGAATAATATGTATGACAAGATAAAGAATAGCATACCAAGCGCATGGGTGGATTTAATAAATAGTGAGGTTGAAAGAGAAAATCTGTTTGTATTTCCTAATTTGTTCATTGGTAGCAGTGAGAAGAAAGTACATTTATCTACTATACCAGTGAAAATATTGTATAGAATAATGGTAGGAAAATGTTATAGAAGGCCGGCTGCTGAAAAATTTTGGAAAACAGTTTTTCCAGAATTGGATGAAAAAAAGATATGGGAAAATTTAAATGTAAAATATAATAGTAAGGAGTGTGAAAATAATGATTTTAAGTTAAGACACAATAGAATATTTACAAAGGTGGTGTTACATCAAATTAATTGTGAAGTAAAAAGGGAATGCGATATATGTGGATGTTTCCCAGAAACGCTTATGCATTTGTTTATAGAATGTGAGGAATTAAAAGATATGTTTTGTAAAGTTAAGGAAATGTTAAGTAAAAACTGGGGGGGTGATTTCTTGAAAAAGTATGTGTGGGAGGAACTTGTGTTATTTGGAGTGTCTGGTAAATGTGATGGCGTTAATGTGTGCTTGTTGAATATTGTTTTGAGTTTTGTGAGGTATGCTATTTTTTGTAGGAGGAATTATGGTTTTTTTGACAGGAAGAGGGTGAAGGTGTGGGGTATTTTTATATCACTGTTTAGTAAACACATGGATATGTTGTTTAATTATGGGATGGAAGATTTTGATGAACATTTTGTTGAGGGGTGTGGGTTGATTGCAAAGGTGGATGGTGGAGGAATCACTTATAATTTTTGAAAGAATTATTTTGAATATTTTCTTTGTTTATTTTTATTTGATAGGGGGTGGCTTTTATCTGCCTATTTTGTGGGTGGATTTTGTTATGTCTTAGTCATGTCTGGTTTTTTTTGTATAATAGTTTTTTTTGTATTTTTATTTCTTTGGGTTCTTTG
>NW_028162746.1:347500-360000 GCF_964263955.1 Coregonus lavaretus | reverse complement strand
GAAATGTGTGACAGACCGAAAGTTAGATGTAGCTGTAAGAAGGAAAAAGATCACTTACTTTTGCAAACAATGGACCTCACTTCTGAGGAAGAGGAGGGGAGTGTGTTTATGGAAGGAGAAAAAGAGAGTGACATGGGGAGTGTGACTTCAGAGACAGTGGCAGATATGCCTGAAGAGCCTGTAATGTCTTCTGGCAAAACACGAGACGCAGTTTTGGTCTCTGCTGCTGACAAGGTGGAACAGCAGCACATGATGGGTGAAATACATACACAGGTAGAGATGGTGCAAGGTGCTTCTCAGGTGCCTGAGCCAGTTTCAAGCATGTGTAAAAATGACACCAAAGAGCGAGCTGGGTCCACTGAAGTCACTGGCACTGTTAAAGCGCACTTTTCAAAAGGCTTCCCTGCCGCTCCAAATCAGGAGACGGAGGATGAAATAGATAGTGAGGATCATCAGTTGTTTGCAAAAAATAAGAGGTCATTGTCGAAAACTAGGGAGATGATGGGATTTGGAAAAAAGAAAAAGTAGGTTTTGAAAGGACTTGTTTTGCTCTGATTATACCTCTGCACACATTACTAATGATTACAGTCGCATCCCTAAATGGTAACAGTTTGAGAAACATGAGCAAATTTGAGCAGGTTTTAGTGTCTGTTAAGGCAGACATGTTGTGTTTTCAAGAGACCAATTGGACAGATTCCAAAATACAGGAGATTAAGAGTAAATGGTCTGATTTAATTTTTTGTAGTCATGGAAGTGATAAAACATGTGGTGTGGCTATTTTGATAAAAAACGATGTGGTTCAAAATGTAAAACAAATATATGCTGACAATGATGGCAGACTTATTGCAATTGAATTTGAAGTGCAAAATGTAGTTTTTCGTTTAATCAATGTTTATGCTTCAAACATTGAATCTGAAAGGAGAGAAATGTTTCACAACTTAAAAACACTGTGCTCAGAAAACTGTATATTGATAGGAGACTTTAATGTGAGGTGTAGTAGAATGGATGCCTCTAGTTGTGCTAGATTCAGATATGACTCTTCTAGAAATGCATTATGGAAACTTATGAATGAGGAGAATCTAGTAGATATATGGAGGGCTGAAAATCCAAACAGAAGAGTGTTTTCTAGAAGGCAGGTGGTGCTAAAGGAATTAAAACAAAGCAGAATTGATTTATGTCTAGCAAAACAAGAATTGGTGCAGCATGTTAAGAAGATGTCATATAACTTTACAGCATATAGTGATCACGCAGTAATGTCATTTCAAATGGGTTTTGGTGTGGAGAGGAGAGGGGGAGGTGTCTGGTGTTTAAATGCCAGTCTGTTAAAGGAGGAAGGATATAGAAATGAAATTGTTGAATGTATTAATGATGAAATGTCTAATGTACTGTTAAAAGAGAATGTGTGTTTATGGTGGGAGGAAGTGAAAGGAAAAGTAAAAAACAGGAGTATTAGGTATGCTAGAAATCACAACCGGTTAGATAAGCAGAAAGAAACAATGCTTAGAAATAGGATGTTGCATGAACTTGAAAAGGCTGATACTGATCCAGACTATGATGTTGTGAATTATTTGAAAATCCATGCAGAGCTGGGTCGTTATGAAAAAAAGAAATGTTTGGGTGCTATTGTTAGGAGTAGGGCACAGTACGCTTTGGAGGGAGAGAAATGTACATCCTTTTTTTGGGGGCTTGAAAAAAGAAAACAAACTAAGAGTTACATTGTAGAGTTGGAAAATGAAAAAGGTGTAAAGGTAAACGATTTTGTTGAGATCTTAGATACAGTTGAATCCTTTTACAGAAATCTTTACAAAAAGAATGATGTAGATAAAGTATGTGTTGAAAAAGTGCTGGATACAATTAGTGCCAAAGTATCTCAGGTAGATAGAATGATGTGTGATGAAGAGATTTCGATTATGGAAATCAAGGAAGCAATTGTTAACACTCAAGGCAATAAAAGTCCGGGTTTGGATGGTTTAACAAATGAGTTCTATAAAGTCTTTGTAGATATTTTGGCACCCATTTTAGGGAAGGTGTTTCATTATATGGAAGAGAATAAGGAAATCCCTGAGTCTATGTCAACTGGTATGCTAACGATTTTATTCAAGAATAGGGGCAGTAGATTCAAGTTAGAAAATTATAGGCCTATTAGTCTTCTAAATTCCGATTATAAGATATTGACTAAAGTGTTAGCGAATAGGATGAAAAAGGTGATTGGGAGTATTATTGCATCAACACAAGCCTACGGTATACCTGGAAGAGATGTTGCAGATGTAATTTGTACAATTAGAGATGTTGTTAATCAAATGAAAAATGAAGGCGGTATAGTATTAAGTTTGGATTTTAACAAAGCCTTTGATAGAGTGGAGCATAGCTTCCTATTACAGACTATGGAGAGGTTTGGTTTTGGGCCAAAGTTTGTAGCTTGGATCAACCTGTTGTACAGCGGGGCTAAAAGTTGTGTCAAATGTAACGGAGTGGTAACAGATACTTTTCCTGTAGAGAGGTCAGTAAGGCAGGGCTGTCCTTTGTCAGCTCTGTTGTACAGTATTTCTACAGAACCGTTAGCTACTTTAATAAATAGTAATAAAGAGGTAAGGGGTGTCGGAATCCCAGGTGGTGGTATCAGTGTTGTACATCAGTACGCTGATGACACTACTTGCACTGTGAAAGATATAGGAAGCATTGGAAGCATTATGAGAATCATAGATATATATGGTAAGGCATCGGGCGCTAAAGTTAATATAGAGAAGACTGAAATAATGTTTGTTGGGGATATCGATGCAAATAAGTGTGAGATTCCATTCAAGATAGCAAGGGATTTTATTAAAGTGCTGGGAGTAAACATTGGTGTAAAGGAGAAAGAGGCAAAAGATATAACTTGGACTGGGATACTTAATAAAGTCAAGCTAACGTTAAATTTCTGGAAAAATAGAAAATTAAAGTTAAAAGGTAAAGTAATTGTTGCAAATGCTTTGGTATTATCTAAATTTGTGTATGTTTTGGGAGTCCTGGACATGCCTGAGTGGGTGCTAAATGAATTAAATAAGGTGGTGTCTAATTTTATATGGGATGGTAAAGGTGTTAGAATATCTCAGAAAACATTGATAGCTGACTATGTGGATGGAGGTTTAAAACTTGTAGATTTAGATGTCAAAAGAAAAGCTATTAGGATAAAAACAGTAAAGAAATATTTGTATGACAGTGAAGATTATGGCTGGAAACACTTCTTTAAGGTCTACTTAGAGGAGAGTGGTGGATGTGGAGATAATGGTTTATTGATGGGGCTTAAAAGGAAAATGTTTGAAAAGGTACCAGATTTTTATAAAGAGGTGCTAAATGCATGGGCAGAGTTGTTGCCTAATGTATATTATGAATGTGGTCATATTGACCTGATTATGAATCAACCTATATTTCTGAATGAGAAAATCAAGAACAAAGAACAAGTTTTGTATAATAAAGTATTTAGGAGTGCAGGTCTACGACAAATAAAAGATTATACCTATGAGGTAATTCCAGGGTTTTTACCTGAAGAAGCTATTTTTGATATTATCAAGGAATGGGATGAAGAGGTGGGAAGGGGAACAGTGAATAATATGTATGACAAGATAAAGAATAGCATACCAAGCGCATGGGTGGATTTAATAAATAGTGAGGTTGAAAGAGAAAATCTGTTTGTATTTCCTAATTTGTTCATTGGTAGCAGTGAGAAGAAAGTACATTTATCTACTATACCAGTGAAAATATTGTATAGAATAATGGTAGGAAAATGTTATAGAAGGCCGGCTGCTGAAAAATTTTGGAAAACAGTTTTTCCAGAATTGGATGAAAAAAAGATATGGGAAAATTTAAATGTAAAATATAATAGTAAGGAGTGTGAAAATAATGATTTTAAGTTAAGACACAATAGAATATTTACAAAGGTGGTGTTACATCAAATTAATTGTGAAGTAAAAAGGGAATGCGATATATGTGGATGTTTCCCAGAAACGCTTATGCATTTGTTTATAGAATGTGAGGAATTAAAAGATATGTTTTGTAAAGTTAAGGAAATGTTAAGTAAAAACTGGGGGGGTGATTTCTTGAAAAAGTATGTGTGGGAGGAACTTGTGTTATTTGGAGTGTCTGGTAAATGTGATGGCGTTAATGTGTGCTTGTTGAATATTGTTTTGAGTTTTGTGAGGTATGCTATTTTTTGTAGGAGGAATTATGGTTTTTTTGACAGGAAGAGGGTGAAGGTGTGGGGTATTTTTATATCACTGTTTAGTAAACACATGGATATGTTGTTTAATTATGGGATGGAAGATTTTGATGAACATTTTGTTGAGGGGTGTGGGTTGATTGCAAAGGTGGATGGTGGAGGAATCACTTATAATTTTTGAAAGAATTATTTTGAATATTTTCTTTATTTTTTATTTTGATAGGGGGCGGCTTTTATCTGCCTATTTTGTGGGTGGAATTTGTTGTGTCTTAGTCATGTCTGTTTTTTTTTGTATAATAGTTTTTTTTTTGTATTTTTATTTCTTTGGGTTCTTTGATTTGATAGGGGGTGAATTGTTCACCTGCCTATGTTAGGCTAGTGTCTTCTGTATTGTTCTTTGTAATATTGTACTGTAAATATTGTAAAAAATTGAATTTTTTGATAATAAAAAAAAAAAAAAAAAAAAAAAAATTTAAATAAAAAAATAAGCCTGATCTCGTCCGATCTCGGAAGCTAAGCAGGGTCGGGCCTGGTTAGTACTTGGATGGGAGACTGCCTGGGAATACCAGGTGCTGTAAGCTTTTTGTCCCAGTAGAGCGTGCTCTTGTGTCATGGAGCAACTGCCTTTTATTTATCACCCTAATAATATCATGGATTGTTATTGGACTAAATGCAGTTTGTGTGTGCTGCCCTGCCCT
This sequence comes from Coregonus lavaretus, assembly GCF_964263955.1. Classification (NCBI taxonomy): domain Eukaryota; kingdom Metazoa; phylum Chordata; class Actinopteri; order Salmoniformes; family Salmonidae; genus Coregonus; species Coregonus lavaretus. The sequence continues at coordinate 355,107 of NW_028162746.1, read as the reverse complement.
GATCAAATCAAATAATGGACAGTGCGTTTCCCTCAAACTATAGGCAGTACATGCAGCCTTTGTTTTTAGTCTAGGAGACAGTCAATGTCTGTAGTCCATTAGGGCACTATAAAATCCCTTCAATGTTTTGCCTGATTCCGTTAATTCCCAAGTTCCCTTTTCTCCGTTTAGATTTCCCCGTTGACCGTTTGTCCCTGTTTTGGCAGGTTTTCGCTCTCAAAAGTACACCTTTTTAATAGCAAAACAGCACAATTGGATGTTCTATGTCCACAACAATGTTTAAACCCTATCAGGTGACCATTTGTGAGGTCTGGGAAAAATGTAAGACATTTAGATTTTGGGGTGTAGTTACCCTTAAATGCAAGCGTGCACCAGGAAGAGACCTTTGTTTGGTTAAGCGGTGTTGCTGTAGAACAAATGGCCACTGGAGTGATGCAAATGATCACGGTATAATTCTGCCAGATGGCATAGGCTACTTTGTAGTTAACATTTACTTGCGAAGGTTTTGGGGAAAGCCATTCCTTCCCTACCAGAAGAAGGTTATCATTAACATCATCGCTAACGGCAACACAAAGTGTAGATATACGCGCGCACCGCACACATGCACACAGACAGGGGCATTCCTGTGCCGTTTCAGAAAGTTCATGGAAATACGAATCACTGATGCATTTTGCTCATGTCTTATGATTGACTTGGGCAAATGAATGCGTTTTCTAACAAGTTGAATAGATTTAGTTGATTTCTTACTAAGTTCAATAAATGTTTGAATATTGTTGAATTTCGGTTTAATGTCTGGATTCCGTGATTCGGTCCGCAACGCCTATTTTATAGGGCCCTAGTCAATGAACTTGTCATAAATCAACATAGGATATGCCCTCTTCCCCCCCCCCCCCCCCCAACAAGACTCAATATATATATATATATATATATATATATATATATATATATATATATATATATATATATATATATATATATATATATATATATTGGAAATGTAAGCAAGGGTTGAGCTTCTTCAGTTTGTGTCACAAAGTGGATACGTTTCTGTGTCCCTTTCAGAGTGAGTGACACATTGACTTTATATAGTGTACCAAGAGTTGTTCCCTCGCTTACGGCCATACCAGCCTCCATTTGAATATTTTCGTGTAATCCATGACAATCAAGTGAAGGTATGTAGACTATGTATTCAGCCGGGGCACATACTTAAGGAATGTCCAGAATTCACTTGCCATAAATGTAGTGAACAAGGGCATTATGCCAGAGAATGTTTGAACATAGGTAATGTGTGTGAAATGTGTGACAGACCGAAAGTTAGATGTAGCTGTAAGAAGGGAAAGGATCACTTACTTTTGCAAACAATGGACCTCACTTCGGAGGAAGATGAGGGGAGTGTGTCTATGGAGGGAGAAAAAGAGAGTGACATGGGGAGTGTGACTTCAGAGACAGTGGCAGATATGCCTGAAGAGCCTGTAATGTCTTCTGGCAAAACACGAGACGCAGTTTTGGTCTCTGCTGCTGACAAGGTGGAACAGCAGCACATGATGGGTGAAATACATACACAGGTAGAGATGGTGCAAGGTGCTTCTCAGGTGCCTGAGCCAGTTTCAAGCGTGTGTAAAAATTACACCAAAGAGCGAGCTGGGTCCACTGAAGTCACTGGCACTGTTAAAGCGCACTTTTCAAAAGGCTTCCCTGCCGCTCCAAATCAGGAGACGGAGGATGAAATAGATAGTGAGGATCATCAGTTGTTTGCAAAAAATAAGAGGTCATTGTCGAAAACTAGGGAGATGATGGGATTTGGAAAAAAGAAAAAGTAGGTTTTGAAAGGACTTGTTTTGCTCTGATTATACCTCTGCACACATTAATAATGATTACAGTCGCATCCCTAAATGGTAACAGTTTGAGAAACATGAGCAAATTTGAGCAGGTTTTAGTGTCTGTTAAGGCAGACATGTTGTGTTTTCAAGAGACCAATTGGACAGATTCCAAAATACAGGAGATTAAGAGTAAATGGTCTGATTTAATTTTTTGTAGTCATGGAAGTGATAAAACATGTGGTGTGGCTATTTTGATAAAAAACGATGTGGTTCAAAATGTAAAACAAATATATGCTGACAATGATGGCAGACTTATTGCAATTGAATTTGAAGTGCAAAATGTAGTTTTTCGTTTAATCAATGTTTATGCTTCAAACATTGAATCTGAAAGGAGAGAAATGTTTCACAACTTAAAAACACTGTGCTCAGAAAACTGTATATTGATAGGAGACTTTAATGTGAGGTGTAGTAGAATGGATGCCTCTAGTTGTGCTAGATTCAGATATGACTCTTCTAGAAATGCATTATGGAAACTTATGAATGAGGAGAATCTAGTAGATATATGGAGGGCTGAAAATCCAAACAGAATAGTGTTTTCTAGAAGGCAGGTGGTGCTAAAGGAATTAAAACAAAGCAGAATTGATTTATGTCTAGCAAAACAAGAATTGGTGCAGCATGTTAAGAAGATGTCATATAACTTTACAGCATATAGTGATCACGCAGTAATGTCATTTCAAATGGGTTTTGGTGTGGAGAGGAGAGGGGGAGGTGTCTGGTGTTTAAATGCCAGTCTGTTAAAGGAGGAAGGATATAGAAATGAAATTGTTGAATGTATTAATGATGAAATGTCTAATGTACTGTTAAAAGAGAATGTGTGTTTATGGTGGGAGGAAGTGAAAGGAAAAGTAAAAAACAGGAGTATTAGGTATGCTAGAAATCACAACCGGTTAGATAAGCAGAAGGAAACAATGCTTAGAAATAGGATGTTGCATGAACTTGAAAAGGCTGATACTGATCCGGACTATGATGTTGTGAACTATTTGAAAATCCATGCAGAGCTGGGTCGTTATGAAAAAAAGAAATGTTTGGGTGCTATTGTTAGGAGTAGGGCACAGTACGCTTTGGAGGGAGAGAAATGTACATCCTTTTTTTGGGGGCTTGAAAAAAGAAAACAAACTAAGAGTTACATTGTAGAGTTGGAAGATGAAAAAGGTGTAAAGGTAAACGATTTTGTTGAGATCTTAGATACAGTTGAATCCTTTTACAGAAATCTTTACAAAAAGAATGATGTAGATAAAGTGTGTGTTGAAAAAGTGTTGGATACAATTAGTGCCAAAGTATCTCAGGTAGATAGAATGATGTGTGATGAAGAGATTTCGATTATGGAAATCAAGGAAGCAATTGTTAACACTCAAGGCAATAAAAGTCCGGGTTTGGATGGTTTAACAAATGAGTTCTATAAAGTCTTTGTAGATATTTTGGCACCCATTTTAGTGAAGGTGTTTCATTATATGGAAGAGAATAAGGAAATCCCAGAGTCAATGTCAACTGGTATGTTAACGATCTTATTCAAGAATAGGGACAGTAGATTAAAGTTAGAAAATTATAGGCCTATTAGTCTTCTAAATTCGGATTATAAGATATTGACTAAAGTGTTAGCGAATAGGATGAAAAAGGTGATTGGGAGTATTATTGCATCAACACAAGCCTACGGTATACCTGGAAGAGATGTTGCAGATGTAATTTGTACAATTAGAGATGTTGTTAATCAAATGAAAAATGAAGGCGGTATAGTATTAAGTTTGGATTTTAACAAAGCTTTTGATAGAGTGGAGCATAGCTTCCTATTACAGACTATGGAGAGGTTTGGTTTTGGGCCAAAGTTTGTATCTTGGATCAACCTGTTGTACAGCGGGGCTAAAAGTTGTGTCAAATGTAACGGAGTGTTAACAGATACTTTCCCTGTAGAGAGGTCAGTAAGGCAGGGCTGTCCTTTGTCAGCTCTGTTGTACAGTGTTTCTACAGAACCGTTAGCTACATTAATAAATAGTAATAAAGAGGTAAGGGGTGTCGGAATCCCAGGTGGTGGTATCAGTGTTGTACATCAGTACGCTGATGACACTACTTGCACTGTGAAGGATATAGGAAGCATTGGAAGCATTATGAGAATCATAGATATATATGGTAAGGCATCGGGTGCTAAAGTTAATATAGAGAAGACTGAAATAATGTTTGTTGGGGATATCAATGCAAATAAGTGTGAGATTCCATTCAAGATAGCAAGGGATTTTATTAAAGTGCTGGGAGTAAACATTGGTGTAAAGGAGAAAGAGGCAAAAGATATAACTTGGACTGGGATCCTTAATAAAGTCAAGCTAACGTTGAATTTCTGGAAAAATAGAAAATTAAAGTTAAAAGGTAAAGTAATTGTTGCAAATGCTTTGGTATTATCTAAATTTGTGTATGTTTTGGGAGTCCTGGACATGCCTGAGTGGGTGCTAAATGAATTGAATAATGTGGTGTCTAATTTTATATGGGATGGTAAAGGAGTTAGAATATCTCAGAAAACATTGATAGCTGACTATGTGGATGGAGGTTTAAAACTTGTAGATTTAGATGTCAAAAGAAAAGCTATTAGGATAAAAACAGTAAAGAAATATTTGTATGACAGTGAAGATTATGGCTGGAAACACTTCTTTAAGGTCTACTTAGAGGAGAGTGGTGGATGTGGAGATAATGGTTTATTGATGGGGCTTAAAAGGAAAATGTTTGAAAAGGTACCAGATTTTTATAAAGAGGTGCTAAATGCATGGGCAGAGTTGTTGCCTAATGTATATTATGAATGTGGTCATATTGACCTGATTATGAATCAACCTATATTTCTGAATGAGAAAATCAAGAACAAAGAACAAATTTTGTATAATAAAGTATTTAGGAGTGCAGGTCTACGACAAATAAAAGATTATACATATGAGGTAATTCCAGGGTTTTTACCTGAAGAAGCTATTTTTGATATTATCAAGGAATGGGATGAAGAGGTGGGAAGGGGAACAGTGAATAATATGTATGACAAGATAAAGAATAGTATACCAAGCGCATGGGTGGATTTAATAAATAGTGAAGTTGAAAGAGAAAATCTGTTTGCATTTCCTAATTTGTTCATTGGTAGCAGTAAGAAGAAAGTACATTTATCTACTATACCAGTGAAAAGATTGTATAGAATAATGGTGGGAAAATGTTATAGAAGGCCGGCTGCTGAAAAATTTTGGAAAACAGTTTTTCCGGAATTGCATGAAAAAAAGATATGGGAAAATTTAAATGTAAAATATAATAGTAAGGAGTGTGAAAATAATGATTTTAAATTAAGACACAATAGAATATTTACAAAGGTGGTGTTACATCAAATTAATTGTGAAATAAAAAGGGAATGCGATATATGTGGATGTTTCCCAGAAACTCTTATGCATTTGTTTATAGAATGTGAGGAATTAAAATATATTTTTTGTAAAGTTAAGGAAATGTTAAGTAAAGACTGGGGGATTGATTTCTTGAAAAAGTATGTGTGGGAGGAACTTGTGTTATTTGGAGTGTCTGGTAAATGTGATGGCGTTAATGTGTGCTTGTTGAATATTGTTTTGAGTTTTGTGAGGTATGCTATTTTTTGTAGGAGGAATTATGGTTTTTTTGACAGGAAGAGGGTGAAGGTGTGGGGTATTTTTATATCACTGTTTAGTAAACACATGGATATGTTGTTTAATTATGGGATGGAAGATTTTGATGAACATTTTGTTGAGGGGAGTGGGTTGATTGCAAAGGTGGATGGTGGAGGAATCACTTATAATTTTTGAAAGAATTATTTTGAATATTTTCTTTGTTTATTTTTAATTTGATAGGGGGTTGCTTTTAATCTGCCTATTTTGTGGGTGGAATTTGTTATGTCTTAGTCATGTCTGGGTTTTTTTGTATACTAGTTTTTTTTGTATTTTTATTTCTTTGGGTTCTTTGATTTGATAGGGGGTGAATTGTTCACCTGCCTATGTTAGGCTAGTGTCTTCTGTATTGTTCTTTGTAATATTGTACTGTAAATATTGTAAAAAATTGAATTTTTTGATAATAAAAAAAAAAAAAAAAAAAAAAAAAAAAAAATTATGCCTGATCTCAGAAGCTAAGCAGGATTGGGCCTGGTTAGTACTTGGATGGAAGACTGCCTGGGAATACCAGGTGCTGTAAGCTTTTTGTTCCACTAGAGAGTGCTCTTGTGTCATGGAGCAACTGCCTTTTATTTATCACCCTAATAATATCATGTATTTTTATTGGACTAAATGCAGTTTGTATGTGCTGCCCTGCCCTGCCCTGATCAAATTAAATAATAGACAGTGCATTTCCCTAAAAATATGGACAGTACATTCAGCCTTTGTTTTTAGTCGGTTCATTAAGTTGCATGGAAATACGAATCACTGATACATTTTGTTCATGTCTTTATATAGTGTACCAAGAGTTGTTCCTGCGCTTACGGCCATACCCTCCTGAATATACCTGATCTCGTCTGATCTCGGAAGCTAAGCAGGATTGGGCCTGTTTAGTACTTGGAAGGAAGACTGCCTGGGAATACCAGGTGCTGTAAGCTTTTTGTTCCACTAGAGAGTGCTCTTGTGTCATAGAGCAACTGCCTTTTATTTATCACCCTAATAATATCATGTATTTTTATTGGACTAAATGCAGTTTGTATGTGCTGCCCTGCCCTGCCCTGATCAAATTAAATAATAGACAGTGCGTTTCCCTCAAAATATAGACAGTACATTCAGCCTTTGTTTTTAGTTGGTTCATTAAGTTGCATGGAAATACGAATCACTGATACATTTTGTTAATGTCTTTATATAGTGTATCAATAGTTGTTCCTGTGCTAATGGCAATACCAGCCTGAATACGCCCGATCTCGTCTGATCTCGGAAGCTAAGCAGGATTGGTCCTGGTTAGTACTTGGATGGGAGACTGCCTGGGAATACAAGGTGCTGTAAGCTATTTGTTCCACTAGAGAGTAAGCTTGTGTCATGGTGCATCTGCCCTTTATTTATCACCCTAATAATATCATGTATTTTTAATGGACTAAATGCAGTTTGTATGTGCTGCCCTGCCCTGATCAAATTAAATAATAGACAATGCGTTTTCCTCAAAATATATGTGTCATGGAGCAACTGCCTTTTATTTAGCACCCTAATAATATCATGTATTTTTATTGGTCTAAATGCAGTTTGTATGTGCTGCCCTGCCCTGCCCTGATTCAAATTAAATAATAGACAGTGCGTTTCCCTCAAAATATAGGCAGTACATTCAGCCTTTGTTTTTAGTCGGTTCATTAATTTGCATGGAAATACGAATCACTGATCAATTTTGTTCATGTCTTTATATAGTGTACCAAGAGTTTTTCCTGTGCTTACGGCCATACCATCCTGAATATGCCCGATCTCGTCTGATCTAGGAAGCTAAGCAGGATCGGGCCTGGTTAGAACTTGGATGGGAGACTGCCTGGGAATACCAGGTGCTGTAAGCTTTTTGTTCCACTTGAGAGTACTCTTGTGTCATGGAGCAACTGCCTTTTATTTATCACCCTAATAATATCCTGTATTTTTATTGGACTAAATGCAGTTTGTATGTGCTGTCCTAACCTGATCAAATAAAAAAATAGACAGTGCGTTTCCCTCAAAATATAGGCAGTATATTCAGCCTTTGTTTTTAGTCGGATCATTAATTTGCATGGAAATACGAATCACTGATAAATTTTGTTCA